>NC_091118.1:123096740-123249240 GCF_040183065.1 Periplaneta americana | reverse complement strand
CAGTAGCTAGATATACACTTCTTGACCATCAGAAAAATACTGAATAAAAATACAATTAAATCTCTACAATGTAAATGATATGATAATGAATGAGAAAGAAATCGATATGAACATGTATCACGGATGGATCAAAAGAAATACTTACGTATTACGCAATTAAAAGAAGAAATTAAGAACGCGTAAACAATTTTTTTTAATGAATAAAGTAAACCATCAGGGTTATAGGGATATAAAGTCAAACTAAGAAAGCAAGCTATACTTCAATATTGTAGAATTACTTTGTTTTTATATTGTAACAAATTTACTAAGCTATTGTATACGTGAAGTAAACTTTAATGTTACATTGTATAAACCAAATATTTGAAAGAGAACGTGTACACTGCTATGTTAATGCGTTAGAAATTATATCTCACGTCTGGATAGATTATAATTTCGTAGTTAAATAAACATGATTCCTCTTTGCTTTATTTTTCCACCTTGAGTTTTGCACGCCACAAGCAAAACAAGTGACGCAAACGAGATGCTATAGACCGGTGATAATTATGAAATTTTCACCTAGTTGAAGTTTGGTAAAGTTCGAGACAGCGTATTTCAATGGAGAATTCAATGTTAACGGAACTTAGTGAAAGCACGATATAAGTATTCGTATATTTTAATTAATTAAAATAATTTTAGCTGTATTAATGAATCGAGAAAATAAAATAAAATTGTATGTAAGTTACTACTACCTGTATATAACCACCAATAACAAAGTATAATTAGATTGATGCAAAACAATATCACACAAAAATAGGGTGACCCGACTTTTTGATCCAACATGGAATACAGTTCAGAAATCTAGATTAAGAGCTAAAATATCGCCAACATATCATCTACAAATAAAACGTTAATGTAAAAAAAAAGAAATAGTAAACTTCAGACGACTGAATTGTTTTGCGTGGAAAAAAAGGATATATTTATTCACCTGAGATAATAAATTGAAAATGACGGACTGTCCCCGAAAATCGGAGACATTTTGTCACCATGCATACAAATAACAATACATTTAAGTTAAATATATACACTATACATAGGTACATATGTTGGAATATGTACTATATATATATATATATATATATATATATATATATATATATATATATATATATATATATATATATACACACACAGGTTGGAAGTGAAATAACACTCCAGATTTTCAGAGCGAATAGCTCAGTTTGTATATAACAAAAAGGTGTAATATCATATTGGTGGAATGTTCATAGTTTTCTCAGGAAAAAAGATTTTTTTAAATGTTTAACACTCTCTTATTCGATAAGTATCGCGAGTAGAATAGTAATTTTTGTGCATATCTATAGAAAATCTAACAAAAAATCATTTATTTCTCTGATGTATATCCACAGCGTGAACGGTTCTCGTGTAAATTTAATTTAAAAACCACTAATTTCAAGCCACTGAACGATGCAAACAGATTTCAACGTTGTAGTCAGAGAAGGAAAGATTTACCTAGGGATACAAATCCGAGTTTGTTGACCTCTTACATCTGTATTACGAGAAGACAAAGCAGCGTGTTAGCGGCGATGTTTCCAGAATGCTGAAACTTACAACTTAATTATCTTATTAACCCTGTATTTAATAACAAAACATAATAGAGGCTTTCTATTCATTTAAGTGTACCCTATCGCTCCTTTCAATTTGTAGGCTTATTTCACTTCCACCCGTATTTGTGAAATGTCTAGTGTACAATCAGACGAATCGTCCTCTCCTATTAGTAGTGGTGTGAGAGATGGATAGGCCCCTAAATAATGAATGAATGAATTTTTTAATTGATTATTTAACGACGCTGTATCAACTACTAGGTTATTTAGCGTCGATGAGATTGGTGATAGCGAGATGATATTTGGCGAGATGAGGCCGAGGATTCGCCATAGATTAACTGGCATTAACCTTATGGTTGGGGAAAACTTCGGAAAAAACCCAACCAGGCAATCAGCCCAAGCGGTGATAGAACCCGCGTCCAAGTGCAACTTCAGAACGGTAGGCAAGCGCCTTAACCGACTGAGCCATAGCGCTAGCTGAATGAATGAATGAATGATTGAATGAATGAATGAATGAATGAATGAATGAATGGTTGGCTGAATGAATGAATAAATGAATGAATGAATGAATGAATAAATAAATAAATAAATAAATAAATAAATAAATAAATAAATAAATAAATAAATAAATAAAATCGTACAAAAATACTTACTATGCCAAATAAAGACTTCTACAATAAATGAAACACGTTTACATTCTTCAGGAAATACTTATTTTGCCTTATTACCACATTCCACTGCCATATCTCTTTGTCTACGCTATGATTTTGCAGGAATTTACAAGGGGATTCATAACACACTATACTTACTTATGGCTTTTAAGGAACCCGGAGGTTCATTGCCGCCCTCACATAACCCCGCCATCGGTCCCTACCCTGAGTAAGATTAATCCAGCCTCTATCATCATATCCCATCTCTCTCAAATCCATTTTAATATTATCCTCCCATCTACATCTCGGCCTCTCCAAAGGTCTTTTTCCCTCCGGCCTCCCAACTAACACTCTATATGCATTTCTGGATTCGCCCATACGTGCTACATGCCCTGTCCATCTCAAACATCTGGATTTAATGTTCCTAATTATGGCAGGTGAAGAATACAATGTGTCCAGTTCTGCGTTGTGTAATATTCTTCATTCTCTTGTAACTTTCATAAAACACAATAACGACAAAAAATGTTGTGTTAGACATGTGAACAACGCCACAATCATAACCTTTATTCACAAGACTTCTGGTTGAGCAACTTAAGGTGTTAGGTACAACTTGCAGTAATAAAAGTTTTGGAAATATTCAACATTTTTTTCCTCCATTATTGTAGCTTGTGCAATCATGAAAATTGGTATGTGTAAAACACACTGTCCTTCAGCTGTATGAAAAAATACTTTTACGATAAAAAAGTATTTATTTATTCATATATATATATATTTTTTTTTTTTTTCAAAATTTAAAATGGTGGCAGTTTACTGTGCAGTGATGAAGCGTTTCCCTCATAACTAAAAAACTTGGTAACTTTTTCATGTTCTCTCTCTTTTATTTTATTGCTGAAACTCATGTTTACAATATAATGCTCTTTCAACTACATTCCTTAATAAATAATGTTTTATTTTATTTTATGTAATAGCAAATACTGATATTTGATCATTTATTAAAATGAATTTATTTTTTATCAGATAATCTATCAAAGGTAGAAATGTGATCTTGCATCATATTGCAGATGTGGCATGCATAAATACACATAAAAATTTAATCACAGAATGTTGGATAGTTTTTTAAGTTATGTGGGAAACGCATCATCATTTCATAGTGAATTGACTTACAAAAATGTAAATAATTTTTTTTAAATCGTAAAACTATTTTTTTCATATAGCAGGACAGTGTTTTACACATACTAATTTTCATTATTCTAGAAGATATAGTAATGGAGGGAGAAAATGTTGAATATTTCCAAAATTTTACTGCTGTAAGCTGTACCTAACCCCTTAACGACGGAGACCTCAGAGTCGGACGGTCACTAGACGGGCAAGAGACAGCATTAATAGGGGACAGTAGGCGTAGGACGTGGGCGAAAGCCACACTTGTGCATTGCTGGTACTAATCGATCTGCAAATATTGTTTGTTACCTCTGAATTAGTTAGTTCAGCTTCGCTTGACGATTCATTCAGTCAGTGGTTAGCAGTTAACATTATAAATCAGTATAATAATAATAATAATAATAATAATAATAATAATAATAATGTTTAACTGTTTAAGCATTCAAATTATTAGTTCACAATTGTTTGGTTTAATTATTAGTTTACTAAAATTCCTAGCCCGTTTAATGTTACTATCTGACGAGCGAATATTTCACGATGACGATAAAGAACGTATTCGTCTTTTCAAGCAGGCAATCCAAATGCTCATACATACCGAGAGTTGGGGAAGAGATCGCATAGCTCGCATGGAGAATTTCGTCTTAAAATTCTCCAATGTTCTTTCAATAGAACGGCGAAAATCGGAGTGAGACAGGTGGACAACAGGCTTGGAGCTCACATAAACACTTTCTCTCAGCACCAATTTCCCTAGCTAAGAACGGGTTTTCGCATATCTTTTAAATATTTCTCGTCCCATATCCTTATAGACATGACGCTTCATTGACCATTGCGTCCACACCTGTGGAGTAACGGTCAGCGCGTCTGGCCATGAAACCAGGTGGCCCGGGTTCGAATGCCGGTCGGGGCAAATTACCTGGTTGAGGTTTTTTCCGGGGTTTTCCCTCAACCCAATAAGAGCAAATGTTGGGTAACTTTCGGTGCTGGACCCTGGACTCATTTCACCGGCATTATCACCTTCATTTCATTCAGACGCTAAATAACCTAAGATGTTGATACAGCGTCGTAAAATAACCCAATACAAAAATTGACCATTGCGTGATCCTAGTACAGTAAGTATACTTCGAACAACATCTTACGTGTTTTTAAATTAAATATTTTATTTTGCAAACTTATCTCAAGAATCCTCCTCTAGGAGTAACGCGCCGAAACTCTAGACCATTTCGACGTTGTCCTTGTTGCACAATGAAAGATAGTTTTACTTCATAATGATTATATTGACAATTAATGAATGAAACGATATAGTCTCGGCAATGAATAATGAAGCATCCTGCAAAAGTATGTTTGAAACTCAATTCTTGTGTTTCATCTATACTTCAACGCGATATTTTTTTTGCAAATCTTGATTAAATGACTACCGGTATTTGCAAAATTTTCGTAATTGACTTTCGAATTATATTTTATAATTTTAGATTAAAAATTAAAATTCACGTGCAACATTCCTTGATGAATAAAGTTCACTGGTAGATATAAAGTACTGACAAATTCTGTCTGGTCGATTAGGAAGGACAAATAGGTTAAATGTTAGAAGTGACTTTCTCGTTATTAGAAATGTTGAAAATGCGTACTCTGATTAGAATGTTGAAATTTATTTTGTAACATCACAACGTAAAATGAGAAATTAAAAACTATAACGAGGAGAACGAAGAAGAAAGAATGTAACCAAGGAATCTATTCCCATAATATTAATTACTAGATAAGACAATATCGCTACTACAATCTGAGTCAGTGAATAGACTCACATTTCGTTAGCCACACATTCAGTTTTAGTAGTATGAGACTATTCAAAAGTCAGTTCGAAATTTAAAGTCTGATAAAAGTTATCTTCATATTTTAGAAGAGTAAAAATACGAAAATATAATTATGGCAGGGAAACTCTGAGGTTAATTTTACAACTGAAGGGTTCAGAGTCATAGTGGGCCAAGCGCCATTTATTAAAAACGGAGAAAACAAGGGTTAAAGTTAAGTGAATACCATAGTTTAATGAAGATTGACATATCATTTAGTTTTAATGTGTTATGTTATGTTTTATTTAACGACTCTCGCAACTGCAGAGGTTATATCAGCATCGCCGGATGTGCCGGAATTTTGTCCCGCAGGAGTTCTTTTACATGCCAGTAAATTTACTGACATGAGCCTGTCGCATTTAAGCACACTTAAATGCCACCGACCTGGCCCGGGATCGAACCCGCAACCTTGGGCATTGAAGGCCAGCGCTATACCAACTCGCCAACCAGGTCGACATTTTTAATGTTTATACTTTATATTACTTGCTATATGTTTCCATTGAATTATGGTAATAACTTCATATTAACCCTTGTTTTCTACGGTTTTAGTAAATGGCGCTTGGCCCACTATGGTTCTGAACCCTTCAATTAAAAAGTCTTGTAAATACTTATGTCTGCCGTTCTCTTGTTCAAAATAATTAATTCTTTCTGCGATATCATCCTCAAAATTTTGAAGTAAATATCACTGAAAATCTATAATTTCTTGCGAAATTTCTTTCTTCAGTTGCTATATTATAGGGTTGTTGGATGTACTATAAAACTCATTCTTTGTCGTAACCTCACAACTAAAAATCGGCATGATTAAGGTCTATCGATTGTGGAGGTCAGACTGCTGTGAAGTGCCTGCTGATGACACAACCGTCAAAAATGTCTCTAACTGTTTTACTGGAATGTATATGCGGGATGGTGCGCCATCTTGCGTGAAGATTTTACTTTCCAGCATAATTTCCAGTTTGAGAATGACGAAATACTACAGCATGTTGAAGTAACAAGTTTCCATAAACCTGCTGATTAAATTGCAATAATTACGAATGAAACATGAACCTTCTCTTAAATTGTTACATGTTCTAAGTTTTTTTAATCTCGAGAAAGGCTGCTATTGCTTTCATAATAGCAGCGGATAATCTATATCCTAACATTTAATGATAGACTCATGGCTTAAAACTTAAAAAGTACATCATGTTTGAACGAACACAATGCTAATTATGAGAACGGAGAGATGAACAAAATAATTTTGTAAAATAAAACTCAAGGTTCACCGAAAACAATGATGTTTTCGTTTTTACTTCAGATATGATGATAATAATGTTATATCTCTTTAAAGATTGAAAAGACTTTTGAATAGATCTAGGACTACAGCTCCATCAAATTTCTCAAATACTAACCTTCCAATAAATAGCACAGGTTACTTGAAAATTGAGTGGTTATTCATTACTAAACAGACTACATTATTTCCACACACTAAAAAGTTACTCCGAAGCACAATTTAAGTTAATATTAGAGGAGAAAAATTCGCTCCGGCGCCGGGGATCGAACCCGGGTCCTTGGTTCTACGTACCAAGCGCTCTGACCACTGAGCTAAGCCAAATTCAATCCACATCACCGGATCGAATTCGTCTCCTTCAATGTTTCCCTTTGTGGCCTTACTCCAAGTTCGGCATATATGTTGACGTTTTATGTCCAATGTCAACTGTCATTATACTAGGGGCGCACTCAGCTGAGTGACTTGTTTCTCCTCTAATATTAATTGCCAATATTACAGATATTATTCTGTAGGACAAATTAATAAATCCATAATATATACAATATAAGTTGTTGGCTATTCTTTATTTACGTACACATAACTTTCTAGACTGTTTCGATTCTTGATGTCATTTCATTAATTCATCATTTTCTGCCCAAGGGCAGGTCTTTCACTGCAAAGTTAGATTCTCCAATCTTACATAATGTTTGCAGTTTTTCTTGGGAAATATAAATGTGGTAGCTTCCCGTTGCTTTCCGCACACCACTTTCTTTCGTATCTTAAAAGATGCCAAGGGGCGCCAGCGTGGAGGTAAGGAGAGAAGATTTGACTAATTAGTTCCTCCGAATTTCACCGAAATTCACCGCAATGGTTAAATATAAGTTCTATCAGAATTTTTACCCTGTTTTTGAATGCGCATAGAGTACAAACGGTCTGACTCTTGAATGATTAAGAGGAAATATTTTTCAGTTACCTCTACATTCTTATCAAAGAGTACCGGGAACTATTTCACACCCATTTGATTAAACCTATATTTTTTTCCGCACATATAAAACGAGAGATGCAATATCAATTTTTACAACTGTACAACTAGATACGACAGTAATTTCAAGAGTGAATATAGTAAAACACATTAAGTTTCTTTGTAGTAAACGAAAACTAATACATACAATTTAATGCTGACACCACGTGACGGAATCCCATAGTGTTCATGAGACAGCAGTTCGGAAATGTCAATTAATGAAATTCATTGTAATAATGAGTGAATATTTTATTGACTTTTTATATATCTGCAGAATCAATGTACTGCTTCATATATTTTATCATAGCAACTTATTGTATAACAGAGATTTTTAATGGAAAATTGAAGTTTATCAATCTACAGTCGACAAATTAATTACTTTTGAAATGAATCGCTTTAAACGAACGTTCTTCAAAGCCGAATGCTGCATCAGAATGAGATGAAGTTTCCCAATGTATTTTGTATAAGAATGAAAAAAAGCGCTCAAATGCAAATGTTCCAACAGAGAGAGACAAATTTCAATATGCTAGCAATCAACTTTCGTTTTTATTATGGCTTTGTAACACAATAGAGACACATTCGAAAAGAAATATGACTGTCAGTAACAGTAACTTAATATGTGTGCAAAATATGAAATTATATTTGAAAGTATGCTTTTGAAAAGGAAATCCTATGAGATGATCATCTGTGTATTTCTATATTTGTTGGTGAGTATATATAAATTTTACAAACATCTACATAAATCTTTGGAACTTTAACAGGAACATTGTGACGAGATAATTTCTAAGATTTAATTCTTAAAAATTTTTAAGTTTTCAGTGAATGTGACACAATATCAAACGGAATGAAAACGAGCATCGTCTGATCAGTTTTGACAAAGGAATTGAGGCGCTTTTTTATGATAAATGAACTTCTTGGCGTATTTCTTCTGTTTTTCTCAAAGCCTTTTAAATAAATCATTAGGTCCGATTTGAAGTTCTCATTGTGTACCGAAGAATATTTGCAATTTAACAATTTTATATATAAAAAAGAGAAATTAAGTAGACCAAATAACAATTAAATTAAATGTAGATTTTAGATCATGTAATGGGGAATAAAGAGATAGATTATCACATACATTCAATGCAAGTATCATTACATATGTAAAAATGACATAGGGTTGCCATGTTTTGGGGATTTACATGACGAAGGGTCATTTTGAATGGCTTTTTCATGCTCTCTGCAAAAATGAAATTCGTTTTCGTTAAACATTGACAGATTTTATGTAATTTCTTAAGTGCGCTCTATTTAAATTTCGCGCATAGTCTTGTACTGTAATCGATATAATATATCGTAAAGTGAGTGAACACGATCGACTGTGAAACAATCGATACTTCTCGAGTTGTCTAGAAGCTCACAGAATCAATTATCAGGTTATTTCAAATTGATCTAGTGATAGCGACTTCCTCAGTTTGTGAAAGCATGTATAAAGATGGTGATTGTTTTAAATACACAAGTTCTAAATTTTCCTATTTCTCTGAGTCTAAACTTAACGGAGGAATATTTGTGGGACCGAACATAAAAAGTTTGATGAAAGATGAATATTTTGAAAACTTAATGACCCATGAAGAACGACTGACTTGGACAGGATTTAAGAATGTGGTTGACAATTTCTTGGGGAATAGGAAATACCCAGATTAAAATTTAAAAAAAAAAACATTGTAGAAAATATGTTGGTAGCTATGAAAAATTTATGATGCAATATAACCATTAAAATTCATTTCCTTCATACCCATCTTGACTTATTACCTGATTGTTTTGGAGATTATAGAGAAGAACACGGAGAAAAGGTTCATCAAGACATGAAATAAATAGAAAAGTGTTATCAAGGCAGGTGGGATGAAGCGGTGATGGCTGACTACTGTTGAGAAGCTTTTTTTTTTTTTTTTTTTTTTCAAAACTTAACATGTACATTTTTATAAAATGCTATGTGTCTCTGTACTAAACGAAGATTTTTCTTGGTACAAATTTTACGAATCGATTGCAAAAAAAAAAAAGTACTCTTTAATATTTCACGATAGAACACATTTTGTTCATTGCAGAGAAATACGTTTTTGGCATCTGAAGTGTATTTTGATATATTGGACATGTTAAGTTCTGAAAAGAGCTTCTTTGTTGGTCTATGAAGAGAAACAATGTGGAGCTACAACATAGAAGAAAATGTCGAAGACAGAATTTCCAGATGAAGAGCAAGCGGTATTGAAAAATGACAGAGACAGGTATGAAATTGTTTGATGCAAAAATATTACCAACAGCGACATACGGGCTTGAAATAACCTGGAAACACCTCACCAAAAGACAACTAAAGGAACTGGAGAACCTGAAGGCAAGATACCTTAATTAAAGAGTCCTTCAGGTATCACAGTACACACTATCCCTGCTAATCTACGTCATGGCGAGGGAGACGTTCCTGTTAGAATACTTGAGGACCAATCTCCTACTACCCTCCACGACAAGCTACGAGGAGCTCCTGCAGGAAATTCAGACCAAGAAACCATGATATGGAACGAGTTCTACACGACGGATGCGATGATCGACCGAGAATGGACACGCGGGGGCTTCGGGCTGAGACATACAGTCACCAGGTTCGCCATACATGGTTTTCACCATAAAATGTGCAGAACCGTAGGTTTCCATGAACCAAGTGCCGAGTGTGTGTGTAAAGGAAGTGACCAAAAGTGTGAAAGATATCATACAATGCACTTTACACATAGACAAGAAATACTGACACAGCTGTGCCAAGAAATATAGAAAACCATGCACATTGTGCGTAATTCCTATTATATAAAAATGAAGTGTCTACATGAGACTTGGAATGAGTTGAACCTAAATTGTGAATATGAACAAGACAGTGCTGTTTGATTTTCTTTACTGTATAGACATTTTCAAAGATTACTTGATTTATGCATTTAAATGTATTAATACTGCATGAATAGAGATATAGACTGAATATGGCAATTCTTGAAATCTTTATAAACATTTTTTCATACGCGATAGGCAAAATCTCACTTTAGATCCTTCAACAGAAGCCAACAATTAATAAAAATCGACCTTCGATATTGAAAGCCTTGAACCAAAATTTAATTTTGCAATCCTGTGTTATAGATAGAGAATTAATGGAAAATGTAAAAATCTCAAAAGAGGTATAGGTTTAATCCCGAAGTCAGAGAGGGATGAAGCATGTCTCCAACCATTTTTAATATATACTCAGAGGGTGCTTTAGGAGAGTTGAAGTGCAAAATAAATAGAAGTTTTAAAACGTAGACCGTAGCTTTTAATATTTCAGCATTTCCTGGCGATACGATTATTGCAATAAAAAATAAAATAACCTACAGACAGCTATACTTCATACAGATAATATATCTACTGAATAAATTTGAAAACCTCTTCAACATAATAAAAATGATGGATTTAAAGAGAAACGTCCATTTCGTTTGAAAACTGTTATAATTGATGTGTATAATTTTTGGAAAACTAAATTAACATTCATTGTCCCAGCTGCGAGAGTACTTTGATTGTGGTTAAGACAAAAATATCAATAAAAATATAGTACTATAATACAGAGTTCTATACATTGCGCTACGGAACATACAGAAATGTTGCCTCCCATAGTGTGTCTGTCATACGCGCAGAAGTTGAAGGGCGTTTGATGCGTGCAGTTCACCTCAGTCTATTGTGAGCTGCTCAGCGTAATGTAATGCAAGCTATTGTTTTTTTAATTGCTTAAGAATACTGAATAGATTAACCATTCTTGCGTAATGTAGTAGTGAAAATTATTGTTTTTCGAATTGTTTGGGAATTGTGTATAACAGTGTTGTCAGACAGGGACTAAACGGAGCGGAGCGCTTCATTAGACTGGTTGCGTGCTCCGGTGTTTCCACAGACATAAGTAAGTTCATGCTCCGATCTAGCTCCACAACCGGGTTTGGAGTTTACAACTCTGACACTACTGGTGTATAAGTCAGTTTTAAATAATGTAAAAGTTGTAAGAAAATATCCAAGTAATTTCCAACATTTCGCATTGCTAGTTATTCATGCTCTAACCGGAGTCTTCCCCATGTAAAATAAAAGTTGCGCTCAATATACGAGTAGTTAAGAATGTCGCAGTAATTTATAAACTTTTAATACCGTTTATTTATTTGTTTATTTACTTGAACTCTGTTAAATACTAAAAAAAAAAGAAGTTTTAAGAATTAGAAATTAATTATCTACTCTTCAATATATTGTCTAATATGTCTAGTAAAGAGATGTAATCTAACTTTTAACGTATTTAAGATTCCGGAAATTTAAAATTTGATTACTTTAAAGTATATTTTATTTCCGATGAAAGTAATAGGCCTAATACTAGTACTGAAATACTTTCAAATATAAAATTCATTATATTTATTGATATCTTTTCAATTTTGCATAAAATGTCACTCATCTTTTCTACTGCCTACCTGTAGCTTCTTCAGATATGAACATTTTTCTCGCCATTTTCACAATCAAGTTTGGTGCCATTTGTGAGAAATTGTTATTCCACTCTACCCGCCGTCTATTTATCCAAACTCCTACGCTTTTTACATCCCTTTCCCAGGTTTTCATTTTTAGTCATATCGATATATGGTTTTCTAATTATTTGTATACACAGATTAATAATTTCGTCTGTTAAAGTGCTTTTCTAGTCCTCGAAGTGTCCGTAGGCCTACAAAATGTTCAATCAGTTTGTAATTATTACAAGCTGAAACTTATTATATACATTTAATTTCTTTCCTTTGAGCAGTGATGCTCAGAGAACTGTGACGAATCATCACACTTGTTTCAGATAATGATATCCATTATTATAATGTAAACGTTTTCCTACCTTTAAGGACGCCATGTCGGATACAGAGCGATGGGTCTGGATGGTCTCGAGCTGGTCCAGACACCAATCCAGCTCTTCCATCGTCTCGATCGCAAGCTTCATGTAGGCGTCATCTGCAAATCAACAAAATGAACGAATGACAGATTTCTACAATTTCAAAATACTGCAATCCGAAAAACTGAAAATAAAATATTTCTATTACATACTAAAATATTTAATTCAGTAGTACAAAGCTGAAATCTTGGAATTAGTATCTTCAGATACCGGAAATTTGGAAAGAGCTGGAAAACCTACGTTTTCTATCCCCACCACTACTGTGCAAGTCTGTGACCAGCGTATAGGGAATTACAAGTATGGACACTTCGTGTCGGTACCTTTGATGTAACAGGACTGATTTCAATGACCTTCAAACCAGCTTGAGCGTGAGATTCTGCTTTTCCCCTAGAGTTGGCGCTGACATCACACCAGTTAGAAGTCGACACAGCTGAATATAACAGGTACATTACGTACTCAAATAAAATAAATTGGACTGATGAAATAATAAATCCGCCATTATCTATAATGTCTAGACTCTAAAGTTCCTTTATAATGAAAGTAGAAACGCTGACTCCAGCAACACTTCAAATTTATAATGATTTGATAGCACTGAAAATGGAAAAACAAAACTCCTATGAGAAGTAAAACCATATGCCTATATATTGTATACAAAAATTAAACGAATTTTATATATAATTTTATAATGTATTATATTATTTTATAATATAATTTATTATATATCAAACATAAAAATTATTATTACAACTAGTTTATCACTAAGAAATAAGGAGAAGCTCTTAACTTGAATTTATTTGAAGCAAAGCGTTACTGGATTATGCAACAAGGTCGGCAATATTTGGATCCTGTGTCTCAACTCTTTAATTCAATTATTATCGTAGCGTGTACTCGATTACACTAACCTCTAGCGCTTAAAAGTCGAACTAAACGCCGGAGCACAGTGAAACAAAACAGGAAAATTCGCTCAGTGTCCATTCTATATAATCGCTATTCGCTGATGTGACTCGACTTGTGGTATATTCCTGTTTTCACTGGTGTTCATGCTAGAATAGTAGCTACAAATTGGAACTCCGTTTTCGTTGTACCGTATGCCAACTTTGCAGAGGTGCAGTGGCATACTACTGCTCGTATAAATGGCTATATGTGTGTCTTGTATACCTATTTACTAGCATATCAGTGGGAGGGGAATGAAGTACTTAGGTTTAAACACAACTTCAGAACGTGACGGCAATAGTGGAATAGATTGTAGGCGTACTATGTTAGGAAAGGAATAATTTCGTAATAAAATAAGTAAACTATTGGAGTCTATTCATTTGCAATCTGAGGCTGACTGTCTCGCGAGATGTTATAAAATATTCGAGACCTACACGAGGCTTGTGTGTACTTTTAAGTCATATTCTATGAAAATTTATGCTAGTGTAACTGAAGAACACAAGCGAGAAGACATACCCTCAAGACTTGGCAGTTTTATTTCAAAAGAAGGTGAATGACTAATGAATGAGCCTTCTTTATCCTCTGCGAGAATCAAAGACGGTGTAAGACCCGATCCGATACTAATTAAATTGTTCTGTGCATCTGCCCACATCTCATTTCCCTAAGGAATCAATGGAGCCGGAATGCAGGGGTACAATGCCAGCTGAAACTCATACATATTAAAGAAAACTGATTAGCGCTCTATGTTCTTGTTATTTCCTTTTACTTAAAATATTTGAATGGTTTCGTCTCTTCCCATGTAATGATTACGCGCCTTCAAACCCGGGCGAGAGCGATGAACTTCAAAAGACATTAAGTCCTTAGTATGTCTTCCTTCGGAAAGAAAATCAAGTTGTAGATTTATGATAAGCAAGGATATCTATTCTGATCAAGACTTACAGGCAATTCTTTGCTCTCGAAGTTTCACTTATGCAGTAAAGTGTTCAAATTTTTTTAGGTCGTATCATAAGTGAAGTCTGTTTTTTAAGTTTGGTGTTTTGTAAGATTTTAATGATTTTCTTTAGTTGGACAATGCAATTTACAAGACGCTATGGTTATTATTGTGTATTGTGAGCATGTAGCGGTCGTCAAGAGTTAATTCAAAGAATATAAAATGGAGGCGATAAAATTTAAGATTAGGTTTCTTCTAAAGCACTACGGAAACAAGCTTATAAGGCTGTTGCCGCGGCTCGAAAAAATATATGTGAAATCGGGGTGAAGGTGTCGTTAGTGAGCGTATAGCACAACGATGGTTCCAGCGTTTCAATAATGGAGAAAGAAACATTGAAGATTTACAATGTTCTGGAAGACCTAAGATATGGAATATTGAGAACACACTCACAAGGGAACCATCTCAGGCCGTGTAGCTTGAATTGAATGAAAATGCATATTTAAGCTAATTTTCGTTCGTGAAGAAACGTAGTTATAATCGTTCGTTTCACTTTTTCCTCGTTTACGAAAATAATGACTTGAAAATCGATGTTACTTATGCCGCTTCTTGCGCGAATTCGAATCCTCATTGTTCCCCGACACCGTATCACAACTCTCGCATTAATGATTTAGTCTACTTTCTTTTTCTCTTAACTCACATTAATAGAGTACTCTTGCTGAAATACAATTTCAATTTGAATTTAAAATATGTATTAACTTTGTGACACAACTTAAATATGACAGAGGTAGAAACAAAGAACCACTGAACAGTACAAACGTTTTATATAGGCTGGTTTTTCACACTTCCACACTTCTGTAACACACATATAGTTTCCAACATGCAACATTGTTACAAGAACGTTATCAAACTTTCTTACATGTTTCTCCGTCATATATCCACACTTCTGCCACGCTTGTCTTTGACAGGTGAATGAAACTGTTGCTACTCAACAGAATGTAATGACATTATGAAGCCCCTATCATTTTCACGTTCTGGAATGTTTTCACAGACAATTTATGTATTAAATACTCTTCTAGCCTTCGAATTAAAATGTTATATTGTTAAAAAAAATACACATTCAAAGATTGCAAAAATCATATAGTTTTTGGAAGAATAATTTGTTTTTAATTTGTCTTACCATGTAAAATATTGTTTACTCCTTCAAAAGTAAATATAATGTGATCTATCTGACCACTCCAGGAATACAGAAGTAGTAGTGTGCCTTTCTTAACATCCGGGAGAAATACATCTCTTAAGCAACTTCTTATGTGATTTTTGTCAGTTTACCGGAACTACTTGCATCGACCACCACATTAAATGACTTATCATTGCCTACACATTGTTCTACTTTCGGTCCAAATTCTCCTTTCTTTTCTTGAAAGCACAGTATGTACAGTCGTTTTCCTAGACTCCCAGCTGCATGGATTTGGACGGTGTACTAATAAGTGAAAGATGCAATGCTACTCTATTAATGTGAGTTAAGAGAAAACAAACTGAAGTAGGCCTACCTACCCGTACATATTACATGGCCGTAGTGCATGAAGTATTCATCGCTTTGCACTTTGCTATTGTAATATTAGTGATTAAAATTAAGGATAATAATTCAATTATTGGTTCTAAAGTCCTCCTGGGCCATGGCTTTATTTTTTAGAAGTTTCCGTAAACTAATATTAGGCGTACAGACAAACGGTGAACAACGGTAACGTAAGATTTTCACGGAGCCCAACCTGCACCTATGACAACACATACATCAAACGGAAAAATATCGATGTCCCAGATGGAATTTGAACTCACCATGATCGTAGTCTTTCCGTAGCACAAAGCTGTTTGCCATAATCATTGCGGCTAGAATGACCGGAAAGGAAAACATACGGTGAGCAAAAGTTTGCTTTACCATCATGTGACATCTTTACATCATCTGCCCTGCTCTCTGGTAAAGGAAGGTGTTGTACTGTTCCGTGAAATGAATAAAGAATACTTTCGTTATACTGTAAGAGAATGTACTGTAATATTACAAAAATGGACCTCGAGATTTCACATAAATATACCTTTGCATATTTACTGATAGCCAAAAGAGGTTTCGGGCATGCTACCTGCCTGTGTGTATAGCGACTTCTTCTGAATTAAAATAGCTTATAGACATGAAAAGATTTGTCCTTCCTTCTCCGAGAAATATTAGAAGTAGGTCTATTTTGAAAGCCGAACATTCAAAGTAGAACTTCCTAGGAATGTGGTCAATGTTAATGTTATGGTTTATTTAACGATGCTTGCAACTGCCGAGGTTATATCAGCGTCGCCGGTGGGCCGGAATTTTGTCCCGCAGGAGTTCTTTTACATGCAAGTAAATCTACTGACATAAGCCTGTCGCATTTAAGCACAGACAGATACATCTTCACTTTGCTACTGGGAATGGTACCTTGGTCCGAAGGATATGTACCGAGATATATTACCGCTTGAGGATGGGACTAAACAAGTGAACATGATAATCTACTACCCAGAGACTTGTCAGATCTAGATAATTCTTCTATTTAAAAATGACATTTGGGCTAGATTAATAATTAGCATAGCCTTTATCAACATAAGTGAGTTTTATTACTATTGTTGTTTAGTCATCTGTCCGAGGACAGGTTTGAACCTCATAAGTAACACCAATAAGGCATCACTCATGAGGCAACTAGGCCAGGAGATAATGGGGAAATGTGGCTAGTTTCGTTCCCCCTCCAATGCATACATCGCCGATTAGCTATATATTCCACTAATCAGACTTTAGATGCATACAAACAATTGTTCTTCCTCTGACACATATCGTCAAGTGAGATGTACTGCTTGATAATACTGTAGATATACATATCAGCCAGAACCTGAATTAAAGGTAGTTATTATTATTATTATTATTATTATTATTATTGCTGTTACTATTACTTACATTACAAATGGCTTTTAAGGAACCGAAAGGTTCAATGCCGCCATCACATAAGCCCGCCATCTGTCCCTATCCTGTGCAAGATTAATCCAGTCTCTTATCATCATATCCCACCTCCCTCAAATCCATTTTAATATTATCCTGCCATCTACGTCTCGGCCTCCCCGAAGGTCTTTTTCCCTCCGGCCTCCCAACAAACACTCTATACGCATTTGTGGATTCGCTCATATGTGCTACATGTCCTGCCCATCTCAAACGTCTGGATTTAGTGTTCCTAATTATGTCAAGTGAAGAATGCTATTATTATTATTATTATTATTATTATTATTATTATTATTATTATTATTATTATTATTTAACAATTTTACGACTAAAATTTCAAAGAGCCTGACATTAGCTCGAAATTTATTTCTTTGTGGGCCTACTCTTACGGACAGATAAAATAAAACAATTAGCTGTACAGTTTGTTTTACGCTAATGTTATCACTTTAGACGTGCTCTTTTCAAATCGTTATTGACTATCGTCTCAAGATAGCTAACTTTTATGTATGTCCTTCGTTCTGAAACGAAGCAGAACCTGGAGTATTATGTATGTAATAAATTATAATTGCATAGTTTGCTCATAAATAGCGAGTTTATGATACGAGTAGAGCACAGCTATTCAAAATTACCACAGCCATTTGAAAATCATTACTACATTCCAGTACATATGCTACAGAGAGAGCAAGGAAGGGTTTTAATGTGATTAAAATCAACACTTTTTCATTCCGTGGCAGGTCAGAATTATCGTGACAGCTTCAATGATTTGTTTCCTTGGAGCTGTAACACTTCAGTAAATTTATGTGAATTTCGTAATCGTAGTAGCACATGCTTTAACGTTGCAATGGTTCCCACCACTAGTTTTCCGTTTATTTTTCTTAGCGGTCTGCTTCACATCACACTAGCTTACTACTCGTATATTGGCTAACTTGAATCCTTCGACGTACTTAAATATTCAATTTAACGAAAACTCGCAATATATTAAGAAATAAGCAGTCTGAATTAGGAATGAGATGATGGTTGCAGAATTATGAAACATTGGAATGATTTCTTAAAATTATCGTAACAAGCAAAATATGAAAATATGACTTGTGAAGCGCTTTCTATGTAGCAGATGAGATAAAATGAATATAACTGTCACATAAAACAATCTTCCAATGTATCTCAATAATAATTTTATTTATTTAGTTATTTATTTAACAATAACATATACATAAAAACGTTACATTAAAATACCCGAAAGAGCAAAGCTCGTGTTCGGGGACAGTTCCGTTACATAGATAGGCTATACATACTTTGTAGACAAAATACTTCAGAAAATGGTCACATAAAGATCATAATAAATTTAGTAAGTAATAATACTAGTAATAACTGAGTGAAAAAAGAGACGATGTTGAGATTGCTTATAATGTTTATTTATTGAGACAGATTCACCACCGCCGCCGCCGCCACCACCACCCTCGTCATCGTCTTCATAAAAGCTGCATGGTTTATTCTGTTTGGTCTGGATTTAGCTGACCTCTCCTAAATTTCATTGTTCTTTTAACAATTTCATCTACCATTTTTTATATTCCATGCAGAGGCTTGTACGGTGTTCTGTTTGGATGTATTCTGATAGCATATGATACTGTTAAATTACGATGAATTTAAATTATATTTTACTTACATTTTTCTTAAAATTAAAATATAATTATACGACATATAGAGTCATTCTGGGAGATCTCGACACTTTCAAGAAAAGTAGCCATTGCGAGCACTGTTACTAGTGAAAAAAGTTCGAACTATAAGAGATTTTGTGTTTGTAATATCTGTGTAAGTGAATACCGTGACTCCACTTATGTTTTATATTCACAGAAGGCAATAAACACAATACACGTGAATTACATTTTTATTTTCGGTCATGAAATAAAAGATACCATCTTTAGTTTATTATTATTATTATTATTAGTAGCAGTAGCAGTAGTAGTAGTATATACAGGGTGATTCACGAGGATTTACCGTCACTTACGGAGCTTATTTCCGAAGACATTCTGAGCAAGAGATGTCATATAAACATTTGTCCTAATCTTAATATTTTCAGAGCTACACTAATTTGAAATTGTTTACAAAATACTATTATTCTTGATTTTTAAGGGTAAAAGAATATTACAGATAAAGAATGAACTATTTAGGAATATAATTTCTTTAATTAGCTAGTATTCTGAAGCTAAAAATGTGTTGTGAATTCCATAGTTGCTTCGTACAGAATTCTTTTTCAGATTTTTAACTACAAAATTACATTTTCTTACGCATTTATCAAACAATTGTTACAAATCACGACGCTGTTGTAAATTCTTCAAGATTATACATTAGGATGCATAATTAAATTGTAAAGAATCAAGTTCCTAAAGTCGTATGATTTGTAACAATTTTTGTGGTAAGTGCGTTACAATTATGTAATTTTTAGTTAAAAATTGAAAAACAAAATTTGTACAAAGCAATTAACAACATATTTTTTTGCTTCAGAACACTAGCCAATTAAAGAAATGATACTTCTGAATAGTTCATTCTCTATTTGTAATATTTTTTACCCTTAAAACTAAAGAAAAAAAAGGTACTTTACTAACAAATTCAAATTAGTGCAACTCTGAAAATATTGAGGTTAGGACACATGTTTATATGATATTTCTTGCTCAAAATGTTTTTCAGAAATTAGCTCCGTAAGTGACGGAAAATCCTCGTGAATCACTCTGTATATATATTTCGGGTTTTCTGTCATCTTTCGAATGAAAGTGTAAGTCGAGGACACTGTATTTTGGAGAGATCTCGACATGTCTCGATTTTGCTTGTGGTCCATCTTAGATAACCTGTTGGGCTGTCTCTGTAACAACTTTTGTGTTTTTTGTCTTAGGAGAGTTCGCTATCATTCACAGAGCCTTTAAGTACCACTTTGTCCGTCTATCTGTTTTTGTCACTGTGTGTCTAGTATAAAACTACTCATCTTCCATTGAACCAATCTTAATTAAACTTCATATTTTAATTTTAATTGATATCGGACAAATAGAAAAAGTCACAACTCTCTATACAAACAAGGAAGATCAATTAGTTCGGTATACCCTTCGCCTTCATTCTAAAGGCTATATGGATTAACAAATTATTGACGTAAGAGAATTGGCATCCTAACGTATTGCAGGATAACATGATTGTGTATGATCTCGTTCTAGCCGAAAATTGATGTGAAATTCGCGATGAAGAAGACATTACGATTCCCTCAAGAACAGCACAGACACCATCTGCGCAAGGACATTTAAGCTTGCCTAGTTCCTCACCTACTGATACTTTGAGGAACTGTCGCCAGTTCCGCTGCTAACTCTTCCATCTGATAGCAAAAGAGAAAACTGTAAGACTCAGACGTAATAACGTCTGAAAAATTACAGGAAACAGCTGAAGGAGACTAAACAGCAAAAAGAAGTTAGGCCATTCCACAGATGGAAGCCAACTAATGATCTGCGTGTATGGGGAGGAAGCTAGTTCATCAAACAATCTGGACAATTCAAAAAAAGCTATTGTGTAGAGTATAGTGGGTATTACTAAGATGACAATGCTACAGAACTTCAGTTTCAATGTGTTGCAGAATGTCAAATGTGTTTCACGAAACTTGAGTGGAAAATGGCACCGATGAAAGATTCACATGTGAGTAAGGTGAGTAAGAGTATTATAAGATGTTTAAGTATATTTCAAGAGCAAAATTTGTGTTGTAAATGTTGGTCTTTAAAGGAGGAAACAAGAGTAACTCATATGGTTGAAAACATAAAGACATATAAATTAAATTGGAAAAAGAATTAGACAAGAGTTTCTCAAATTTTTTGATAATCAGATCCTCCTCCTTCTCAGATTACTTCAGTGCGGCCCCTGTCCTGAAGTGTGGAGCATACTGTAGAACAAACTAATATTAAATTTAGTATCAATTTAAAAAGAAAACACTTATTTAATTATGCAAATCAAGATTTTCAGGTATAACTCCCTGTAAAGTTGATTTGAATAATTTCGAAATTATTCAAATCAACTTTACAGGGAGTTATACCTGAAAATCTTGATTTGCATAATACACGTCACTGTTCGTTAACAGAAAACCACAATTTAAGTCACACGGAGTTAGTGTGCACTCGAAGTTGGTTGCTTGACGGTTGTCAGCCCACTTTGAGGTCTGTGGATATAGAGGGAAAAATTGGATCGGTGTCGGTTAGAGTTCCCGAGTAGCTCAGTGGTAGAGCGTTGGTACGTTAAACCAAAAGTCCCGGGTTCGATACCCGGCTCCGGAACAATTTTTCCTTCGAAATTATTCAAACTTATTTAATTGTTTTATATAACGCAAAATAGATGTTTAAATCATCATAGAACAACTTTTAAAAATGTATTATTATTATTATTATTATTATTATTATTACTATTATTTTGTTTGTTCACAGTCCCTCATTAACTGCTCTTCGGATCTCCAGAGGGTCGCGGAGCACAGACCGACAATAACTGAACTAGAGGACGGAACGTGCAAATAGACTCAATCCCAGAAGGTAAGAGTATTATTATTATTATTATTATTATTATTATTATTATTGTTCTTATTATTATTATTTTGTTTGTTCGCAGTCCCTCATTAACTGCTCTTCGGAGATCCAGAGGGCCGCGGAGCACCGACCGACAATAACTGAACTAGAGGACGGAACGTGCAAATAGACTCAACCCCAGAAGGTAAGAGTATTATTATTATTATTATTATTATTATTATTATTATTATTATTATTATTGTTCTTATTATTATTTTGTTTGTTCGCAGTCCCTCATTAACTGCTCTTCGGAGATCCAGAGGGCCGCGGAGCACCGACCGACAATAACTGAACTAGAGGACGGAACGTGCAAATAGACTCAACCCCAGAAGGTAAGAGTATTATTATTATTATTGTTCTTATTATTATTATTTTGTTTGTTCGCAGTCCCTCATTAACTGCTCTTCGGAGATCCAGAGGGCCGCGTAGCACCGACCGACAATAACTGAACTAGAGGACGGAACGTGCGAAAAGACTCAACCCCAGAAGGTAAGATTATAATTATTATTATTATTCCTGTTTTTCTTCGCGGGCTCCCATTACGTGCTTCTCGTTCCCTCGGTTGTAGTCACTGATATAGACCGAATGGATTGCAGTAGACTCCCATGAAGGGTTCCCAACTACTCCGAGAGGAGAGAGAAGTATAGGAAGACCAGAAAAGAGTTAATCAGACCAGACGTTAGCCTCAGATCGAGTCCTGGAAGCCTAAACCTTGATCGACAGAAGAAAATTAAGAGGAAAACAAACTTAACTTCTATTATGATCATGCAATGGCTATCCTTATATTGATCCCTGAATTTGCGATTATTTTGTTCGTAATCTTTTCAGCTGAAAAGTTTCGAATATGAAAGTTTCAGATAGTTATAATAACGTTTGTAAAATCAATGTTTTATTAAGCTAGAGATGATTTTTGTTATTACTTTCTCCAAAAGGTCTTTATTTAACAACGGACCAGTTCACCATTCAGTCGACTCAAAACACCAAAACGAAATTGAAAGGATTGAAAATTCTACGAACGCTTTACAAATTCTGAAGTACTACTAATATAAATAACATGTTATTCACAATGATCAGAAGCGTAATAGAACTCTACTGTATGGAAGGAGGAGGAGAATAAAAGAAAACGAATCGTTATTCCAGTTGAGCTATAAAAATCTTAACGTTTTAACGAACGCATAAATCCTCTTGTATGTGCATTAGGTGGGATCTGATTTTCTAGAGAGAAGGAGCACGTCTCATTGTATGGGTCACGTAGCACTTGAGTAGCGCGGGAACAAGTCGGTTCAATCCTATAACCTTCCAGTCGTTTCATGAAGGCAATCAATGTCTTCATTCATTATACTGTACTCTTCAATGAGTCCAATAAAAGTTGTTCCTGATGAATCAGATGTTGGTATTAGCCTGGATGACATTTGTTCTCTGAAATTTTGACCGTAGATTTATTATTATTATTATTACTATTATTATTATTATTATTATTATTATTATTTACATACTTACAAATGGCTTTTAAGGAACCCGGAGGTTTATTGCCGCCCTCACATAAGCCCGCCATCGGTCCCTATCCTGAGCAAGATTAATTTAGTCTCTATCATCATATTCCACCTCCCTCAAATCCATTTTAATATTATCCTCCCATCTACATCTCGACCTCCCAAAGGCCTTTTTCCCTCCGGTCTCCCAACTAACACTCTCATCATCATCATCATCATAATCATCATAATCATCATATTCCAGGCAGGAAATTAGGCCATTGTTGGCCTGTTTCGGTTTCAGCTATACAGGATCCAATAGACGTTTCTGTGGACGTCCAGGTCGTCGTCGTCCTTGAGGGTGGTATTTTAGCATTTCTTAGAGGTGTCCGGCCATCTTCCATACGAGAAATGTGTTCAAGCCATCTATTTTTGTATTCTCTAATTTTTTCTTCTAATGGTTGCATGTTGAGTTCCTGCAGTATATCCTCGTTCCTTGTTCCTCGTGTGTATCCTGCAGTTCGTCGCAGATATTTCATTTCAGCTGCTCTTAATCTGCTGATATCTCTTTGTTTCAGAACCCGAATTTCGTTTCCATAGAGGAGAGTTGGTAGTGCAAGGGTTTTATATAGCTTTATTCTGAAATGTTTCTGTACTAAACTTGGTTTTAGGGTATGGTTTAGCAGTCCTAATATTTGTAAAAATTTGTTAATTTTACTAACAGTCTATATGCATTTATTATTATTATTATTATTATTATTATTATTATTATTATTATTATTATTATTATTATTATTATGAAATCAAAATTTACATAGGTTGTTAAATCACTATAATTACAGCTCATAATAACATGCAATAATACAATAAAGTAATTTTTTTAATACAGAAGAGGGCCCGAAGGCTTATATCGCAGCCTGAGGCTTAATGTGCTGACTTCGTTAGCAGGACCGCATTCCTGTAAGTATATTGATTCGATGTCATCTGTAAGAAAATCGCGTTAATGCATCCTATTGTATTCTATATTGACCTGAAAATCGCGTTACTGTAGGTATTGTGATTCACTATTTGGTGCCATCTGTCAATTCTGTTACACAACACATGGTTCGACGGAGCCCGCGATGAACGCCTCTCTATCCCCTTAAGAGTTGTATAGCTTCTTCAGATCGATGTCATCTACATGCAAATCGCGTTAATGCATCCTGTTATATTCTATCGAAATAAAAATCGCGTTACTGCAAGTATCGTGATTCACTATTTGGTGTCATCTATCGATACAGCCACACAACATCCGGTTCGAGGGAGTCCGCGATGAACGCCCCTCTGGCCGTCTCCGTAGCCTTCTCAGATAGATGCTACCTATATGCAAATCACGGTACTATATTCTGCTGCATCTTTGGTCTACCTAAATTAATGAAATATGATAGATGAAGTTGTATTTAATGAAGCGAAATGAGTCCGAGAACCAACGCTGAAAGTTACCCAGCGATTCTGCTTCAATTGGTTAACAGGGAAAATCTCGGAAAAAATCCCAACCAGGTAACTTGTCCCAACCAGGATTTGAATTCGAACCCGCTCGTTTCACGGCCAGATATGCTGTTATTGCAAAGCGGTGGATAGTAATGTATTAATTACTACAAAAAATTAAGGTTCTCTCTTTCAGAAAAACTCGCCGTCAAAAGATTGGTTTGCAAGTATTTATAAACTTAATTATTGTATGAGTGTGTAATATTTGAAATCTGGAATGTGTTTCCAAAGCATCGATAGACGATTATTGTGAATGACGAGGAACATTTTTCTTACCACCTGATCAAATTGTTACTTTCTCCGCTATCTTTTGCTTACAAACCAATTGCTTATAAAACGTAAGTCTTAAGCTGTCTAAACTTTGATGACCGCCCTTACTGGCTGAAAAACAAGAAGCACTGTCACGTTTGCTTTACCATAATATTATAAGACACAAGCACTGACGAACATCATTTTCTGAGAAATTTCGCGTAGCAACCCATAGAGGGCCAAGGGCTACCAGGTGACTGCTGGTCTCATGTCCACATGCTTCAGATGAGGTGGACGATCATGCAACCAATACGGGAGTAGGGTGTAGTTTGCACGATGATCCCCCAGTCGTTATAGCTAACTAGTAGAACCAGATTTTGCTATCTACTGTAGTTTAGTTCTAAAAATCCATGACGATGCTGAGTGGAAATCAGTCATATACACTGGATGAATTTTCATGCGAAGATTTCTTACGCATGATGACTCGAACCAGCGCTCATTCCATAATGCGAGTCCGGGAATGACGCGTTAGACGGTGCTATAACGCGGGAATATGTATAAATGTTTCAGTAAAAATGACTACATTTGATATTCAACATTCCCAGATGAATAAATATTGAATATGAACAAAACTCGTTTATAGTTTAAGAGAACTCTCTTAAACGTATTAGCTTAGATGTTAGAAATCACTCTTTCGGTATTGGGCGAAAATTCACACAACATTTCTCTTCATTATAATGAAGAATACAAAATAATGAATAATTTGTAACTCTAAAAAGAAATATTAAATGAAACCTTCAGCACAGATATCAACGTCACACTACAAAATTTTTCCTTACACTCAATGATCTACCGTGATGTCATGAATAAATCTCATCTTCTAATCGCTTTTACAATGGATAACTGTGCCAAAAATATGTGGAGTTAATTTCTTCTACAATTATTTACGATTTTTGAGTCATTGGAGCGTGTCTGGAAGTTTTAACGAGAAATACTGTCTTCGACAGAACCAATGTTGTTCTTTTATAATATTTTTACAGATGTACCAATTGCACGGCCATTAAGCGCCGGTGATAGGGAGGTGTGTTAGTGGATTTCTCCGTGGAATTGACATTCACCTTACTGCTGGGAAAAACCTAGAAAAATCCAATCACGTAATCATCCCAAACGGATTTCAAACCAAAAATGGAGTGCAGCCCCGGAGCACAAATTCCGTGCGCTATTCCTGTAAACCATGCCTGTAACTTATCACTCTGTTTTAGGGACCGAATTTTTAGGTTTTAAAAGGACTATTTTAGGTTTTTGGAACAAGTGAAATAGGTTTTTTAAGGTTTTATGTCCAACCTGTGAAAGGAGTCGTAAAAACTGCCAGATCGTTAAGAAGTATCCTTACAGTTATTCTTTAAAAAGAAATATATATTTATTAAGGCAACATGGACCACGAAACTGACCTTTTCAAGAACCAAACTATTTATCAAAATTTATAAGATTCGAAATTTTTGTTCCTTCCCCTTAAATATTATTTGTAGTTTGAATAAATTATTGTAACAATATTAACATTTTATCTAATGTAATTTGTCTTAATATAACTATATAAATTTCAATTTTCAATACATAAAAGGTACAGTACACACACAACTTTTGAATTTACTTTGTTCAAACTTGATCAAGAATTATTTTAAAAAGTAACAAACAAAACAACATTATTTACTGGTACTGTTCCTGGTTGCAATATATGACCAAATACTTTCCAAGATTCTCGACTGAGAAGTTTTTTCTATTGTTTCTCAAAATACATTTGAAGGACGAAATGGTTCGTTTGACAGTACATGACGTCATAGGTGCAAATTTCATCGCTGCCACTGCAGCAGGTACTCACGGTAACTGACAATCTCCCTAGAGAATGGAGCACACATTTTTCATTTTTTCAAACCTTAGATTCCTCTGCAATATTTTCTTCAATTTTAATGTAACGGCTTCACACACGGGTTCTGGTACTTGTTCCTGTAGAAGCGAGTCAATGATACCAATTGCATCTTTCAGTTGTAGCGACGAAGATTCCAAGTACTCAGTATATTTTGGAAGGTCACTGAAATGTGCCTTGAGGAAAGCAAGGGAGCCATAGATGTTTTCTTTCACTGCTAAGTACAGATTTTGCCTTAGGGATTGAGGCAGCCTCCTCTACGTTGAGAATGTTCTTTCCTCTCTCTCTCTCTCTCTCTCTCTCTCTCTAAATGTATTTATATTTCTCTCAAAATAAAAAAAAACAATATATAACATAGTAAACACAGGATAACGCTTATCAACAATGATTTAGATTTTTTTTTAGGTACTAAGGTCCAATTTAGGTTTTTTTTAGGTTCAACAAAATTCAAATATACGACTCCTATGATCATGATTCGGAAAAGTATTGAAGAAATTAGGAGTTCAGAAGCAAGGAAAAAAATAATTAAAAACCTACAAATCCGGGCCCTAGTTAAAATTAACCCAAATTTAATCATATAAAAATTGCGATCGTGAAAGTTTAACACATCGTTAGCCTGTTCAAATTGTGTGCATAATGTTGTACAGAGTGTAAACGATATAAACTTCCTAAATTATATAGGCAATGGATATCGGTCTATTGATTAAAATACTGTACCTAGTGATATGTAGTTATATCTTAAAATTTTATTTTATATTTGTAAAATACCATGTTTTTTAAATTGATAGTAGGCCTACTCGTAGTTTCATTTCTGTAGTTTACATTTAGACTGAACGTAAAACGTTACTGCCAATGACCTTGCATCCAACACATACCAATACACAGCAGAGTATGATCCGACCATTAGGTTTGTGAAACGCCAGTCGCTTGTACTAACACAACGCGCCGCTGTTACGTCACCTGTGCAGTGCGATCGCTGTCTTCTAGTCATAGACCATGCCTTTCCTTCTTGCACAGAGTAACAACGATCGCAGCGCCGCTGTTTACGTTCCACATACAAAATGGTCACCTAGTAACAAACGGCTGTTTCAGCGTACATACCGTGCAAAGTAGCCTAAATAATGATAGTCTATTCTTTTTTCGAAAAAAAGTTAGACTCGCAATATATATTTTCTGGGAAAACCATGACAGTTACAGAAAAACAACATTTGACTTTTTTCAGGTATTTATGCTGTACCACTAGTTTTTTTCTTGGCAGTCTATATCGTTTACATCTTGTATAAGTCTATGAAAGAATAATTGTGTCATACATTTTATAACAAAATAATAACGACTCATCTAAATATAATCTAATTTTATAACAAACTGAAGAATTAATTAAGTGCTCACCTCCTGGAGCCAGATTTCTTGGCTGGGGTGTAGTACCTCCAGCAGCCCCTGACGATCTTCTAGACCTGAAAAAGCAATTAATTTATATAGATATTAAACATTCTGTGTTAATATAACAGGCTTACTAGTTGATTAACCACAGTCTAGTATATACAGTCACGAAGCTCAATACGTAGGGAATATGCATCCATAGATAGTTGCTAACCACTAGGATCGCTATATCGCCTCATCACAGACAATGCGAAATAGTAACAGCACAGTCTATTGTTCCTAGTACCCTCAACAACTAAAGCTTCTTGACTATATAAACTAGACTGTGATTACACTTTAAACATATCTACTGCATTACATTACATGTACTGTCCGTTACTCAGGAGAAGACGAGGGGCAAGAATGTGACCTCCTTGACTATCGCTGTTGATTATTATAAACATCGCTCAGATAAGCATCCCAGTATCCAGGTTATTACTCGTGCAGGAAACATGAGTAACAATGCGTATGGAAATTAAAGCTAAGTTGAACGGAAGGAGACCTAATGCTTCCGCTTACTACCGTAAACTGGGGTAAAGAGGATCACATGTGGTAAAGTGGATCATATGTGTATTGTTAGATAAGTCAGTGCCACATGGATCACACATGCAAAGAAAACTATTTTTAGTGGCACTTATAGAAGAAAGGTTTTCTTTTCATGTGTGATCCATGTGGCGCTACCTTATCTAGGCAATACACATATGATCCACTTTACCACATGTGATCCTCTTTACCCCAGTTTACGGTACATTACAAATATTGACGTGTTGTCGTACGTTATCTGTTCACATCCCTTCCCCCTCAGTCCGCTCTCGTCTTCTCCTGAGTCACCGACAGTACATTGTAAATTAGCAAGGCAACCTTCCAAAATCATCACGTCGGACACTCCATTTGAGAAGCCGTACGAGTGTAGTGTAATCGAAGGGGAAACCTTAAATACAAAATTATTAGCCACAAAAATATGAAATGCATATATAAGAAATCTGTTTCAAACGTGCATTTGAGCAGCCTTAATTTTTTACTTTTGGAATACATGTATGTCATATGTTCTGCGTGATCCTTCATCTTTCATCATCAGGTGGGCCAGTACATCAAGTAAAAATCCTCTGTTTTCGACCTTTATTACACTGGTAGGTATTTATAATGGTATAGATGATATAGAATTTTAGAAAACGTATTATGTGTCTTTCACATGTTAAATTTTATGTTACCTTGTTAACATTTTTCGGCCTGCTATTGGCCATCATCAGAACTGGTTGTTGCTGGTCTTGGCGACTTATGTTTTGTTTCATGGGGGTGTATTTTTGACTCCACATTACACTTCACAAACACACCCCCCAGGAAACAAAACAAAAGGCGCCAAGACCAGCAACAACCAGTTCTGATGATGGCCAATAGCAGGCCGAAACATGTTAAAAAGGTAACATAAAATTTAACACGTGAAAGACACATAATACGTTTTCGAAAGTGATATAGTGTTAAAAGTTATGTAATCAAGATGTATAGATAGAGAATTCGCGAGCCACATCTAAGACTTCAAGTGAGAGGGAAATGTCAAAATTTAGGTACAACTTATAATACTAAGCTATCAGATCCTTTATAATACTGAATCAATTTCTTCTCCCAGTCACTTGTTAAAAATTGAGATACGCCATGAATTTCTCATAAAATATCTGAAATCTGCAAGAGAAAAGTTTCCATAAGTGGACAATGTATTTTTTCTGAATATTAAGTTTACTCTTTTACTACGACATACTACTTTTGATCAATAAAACGGTACGAAAGACCGCGATTCAACCAATCATGGCTGTTTATCGCTAAAATTTTATCACTTCCCTTGCATTTGTTTGTTTTTATCACTTTCCTAGCATTTTTCTTTGTCAACATTTCAAACTGCAAATGCTTTGCGATCGTCATTTGTTTCCCACATAGATAGTTGGCTGAAAATGGCGGCTCCGTTCAAAAGTTTTGGTGAAGGTAACATTAGTGATATAGAATTTTAGTAAGTCAATTAATATGTATTTTATTGTATTAAAGTACTTTATTTCTTCTAATCTGTATATACTTTCTTCTGTTTTTATCACCTCCACACCATTTGTTTCTTTGCTTGTCAACATTTCAAACTGCACATTTTTTACGGTACTATAAAACATGCTTTGCGATCGTCATATGTTTACCGCATAGTCAACTGAAAATGGCGACTCCGTTCAAACGTTTTGGTGTAACTAACATTAGTGAAATAGAATTTTAGTAGGTCGATTAATATTTTATTGTATTAGAGTACTTTATTACTTCTAATCTTTAAATACTTTCTTCTAATCGGTAATAGTCAATTAAATCCCACCAGAGTTTTGATTTTCTCCAGATAAATCAAAACCTCTAGTCAGATTATTGTTGACAATATAGATGAGGTCTGAGGAAAAGCGAACGCGTTTCAAGGAAATCTTGTAATAATTATGCTGAATACTTTAATTGAGATTTGTAAAACTATTTGTAATAAAATAATTTTATTTTCTTCAATAAAGATACTTGTAAGTAAAATGATTTTCTTCATGAAGCAGTAACTGCACACTATAGAATTCAAATTCGTAATACTTCGTAAGTTTAGTAATTGCTTATTAGTATTATTATTATTATTATTATTATTATTATTATCATTATCATTATTATTATTATTATTATTATTATTAGGTTATTCAGCGTCTGAATGAAATGAAGGTGATAATGCCGGTGAAATGAGTCCGGGGTCCAGCACCGAAAGTTACCCAGCATTTGCTCGTATTGGGTTGAGGGAAAACCCCGGAAAAAACCTCAACCAGGTAACTTGCCCCGACCGGGATTCGAACCCGCAGTAATTGCTGAAAGACACATTCATACTTGAAGTTTTTAAAATTGTAATTATATATCGTGATTTAAAAAGGATGGTGCAAAACTGAAAAGCTGTTGCGAGAGTAGCAACAATGGGAAGCAATCAAAGCTGTCAAGTATGAAAACGACCGAGCTCAAGTTTGCGTGTTTACTTTTGTTCGTTCATATTATCAACAGTAATCTCACTAGACGTTTTGATTTATCTAGAGAAAATCAAAACTCGAGTGGGATTTAATTGACTATTACACGATTAGAAGAAAGTATATAAAGATTAGAAGTAACGAAGTACTCCAATACAATAAAATATTAATTGACTTACGAAAATACAACTGTCTTCAAATGTATTATTGTACCATCTCAACATTACAAATATTACGCTAGATGCATGCTAGATGGCTGTAGTGTCTTTATACAGACATTGTAATGATTACTATTCAATAAATCTTAATATTTAACAATCTCTGATACGTGACTATCCATAATATCATATAGCAGAAGTTCTTTTTATCCTCTCAGAGCAGAAGCTATAACATAACCTAACTAATATACACAAGTGTTAGAAAAGTTTTAATTAACGACGATGACATAAAAAATAAACCTGAATAATTTTAAAAGGAATAATTATTGAATGTACAATTTTCAAATTTGAATGTGGTTGGTGGTTCAATTGATGTTATATTGGACGTGTGCGTAATAGAAGTGGAACTCGTTGATTTAGGCCTACATGGTGTATTCAACTTATTCAGAATTTCCGAATGAATAATTTTAAAAGGAATAATTATTGAATGTACAATTTTCAAATTTGAATGTGGTTGGTGGTTCAATTGATGTTATATGGGACGTGTGCATAATAAAAGTGGAACTCGTTGATTTAGGCCTACATGGTGTATTCAACTTATTCAGGATTTCCGAATGGTGCTCTTCATTTATTTGTAAATCGGATTTCAGAAGATGCATAGGTATGATCAGTGATTTTTATTAATTCTTGTTCTTGAAAGCCAATGCGAGTCATATTTGAAACTGCTGTGCATCGACTGGAGTGATTTGTAATTTTATATATATTTTTGACGTCCAGACCAGCGCAGTTTCAAATGTTGGCAAACAAAGAAACAAATGCTAGGGACGCGATAAAATTAAACAAATGCTAGGGACGCGATAAAATTGTGCGATAAGCAGCCATGATTGGTTGAAATACGTCCTTTTGTACCGTTTTATTAGTCAAAAGTAGTATGACGTAGTAAGAGTGTAATAGTCACTGAAATCAAATTTCTTTTTGTCGTGTAATGTCGACCAGAAATCAAATTTCTTTATAAATCCGTTGACTTTATCACTGCCTGTTATTATATTAATAACTTGGCCTTTCAAACACTATTCAAAGCATATAAATGTTAAAAAATATCAGCAAGGAATACCAGTCTGAGAAGAAAAACAAAATTATAAAGTATTGCATACTCCGAGATCTCGTCTTGCAGATACCGGTGCATTACAAGTTCTGCTCTTAATTGGGAAAACACTTTTCAATACGTTACCCCATGAAAGCCATTTTATTTCCTTGAGATAAAGGTTTTCATATAACGAACCATTGTCTTCAATATTGCGGTATTAAAGTAATTTGAAGTACCTACTAAAATTATGTTTAGACTTTGTAATATTTCGTGTCATTGTTGCACAATATACTTGACTGCTGGTCGTTCTTTGGGTGGTATCCACTGGTTTGGAATGAGCCTATAATTATGTTTTTTTTTTTTACAGATAATATTTGTGTTTTTCGAATGGGGATAAGTAGCCTACCGTTCTGGTAGTGGGGGGTGATCAGAAACAAAAGTCTCACCCAAAAGTGGTTAGCGCCTTCAAAATGTTTGGGAACCACTAGCTTAGTATAACGACTCATAATGCAAAATCTGACAATATTAGATGTCCGTCTTGTTTGAAAACTTAGATGTAGCTCGTGAACCATTGTTTGATTAATCTTGTATATCAGTCCTCCACGTATAAATCAATGATTCTATAAGACCAGAAAAGAGCACTTTGCATTGAGGGGAATCTTTTTCTTGCAGGATTTAGGTACTTGAGCAGAAACACACGAAGAATCTCCCTTTTTAACAGCGGAGCGGAGAACTAAATGATTAACATAAAAGTTTTCATAGTTTAATTACAAAAAACAGCAGTTCTGGATCAGCAGGCAAACGCGCTACAGCCTGAGCTACGCCAGTGACTTGTGTTACTAACACAATATGAACGCCTAGATGTCGCTCGTGATCCACTATTTGGTTAACCCTGTGTAACAGTCCATGCATAAAACAACGAGTTTATAAAATCAGGAACAAAGTAGTCGGCGTTTATGGGAACTTTTCTCTCTGAGATCCGTTTTTACCAACGCTGACAATTTATTCTATCGAGGTTTTTCGAGAGAAAATCTATGATAACATATCGTTTGTGTTTTACCGACATAATTATCTTGGTTCTGTGATAATATCTCAGTTTATATTTTATCCATGGAGAATTTACCGGTAAAACAGGATTATCCAAGATAACTGGCATAAAATAAAATGGTGTATAGGCGACTGGAACACCTGACAAACATAAGGAAAAATGATAGTGATGATGAATATGACCAAGAATGCAGAAGAAAGTGCTCTGCGTGAATAAAAGTATGTGCTACATATTTTGATGATCACAATTACAACACACATTCCATGCTATTTAAAGTTTCAGCTCCATCAGCGCTACCGACGATAGAGAGTTAGTGACGTTCTAAACATACAGGTAAATAATATTACTGTTATCTTTCATTATAATCCAACAGGAAAACGGTCCTTGGAACGTCCTCAAAAACGATGGCAAGAAAACTTTTGTAGACCGTAACAGTTCTTCACAGGACTACAATCTGTGAGGATGATGACGAAGATGATAATGATGATCTTTATATGTAAACATGGCTTGAATGTGATTCAGTCGTATTAATTAGCAGTTAGATTCCTTGAGAATTGAAGTTGTGTGCTATTTCTTTCCAATTATCACTTTTAATTTCGGTTATAACTTCATCAGCTTTTATTTTTGTACGAGTTCCAATAATAGATCTTTCTCTTAGTATAATTATCATGTTAGGTTTCTTTCTTCTTCTTTTATTAACCTTCACAGTCCATTATGGTAGCAAAGCTATATAATTACAACATCGAGATAATTATATTCATTTGTTTTCACTATTTTTATAACCAAGAGTTCGTATGGCGCTAGTCAGCTCTTCTTTCGATATTTCCCCGTTTCGAGCAGTATCGAACACATGGTGCTGCTTTCACGATGAGAATTTTATGAATGAAAGTGAACTGAAACTTCTTCTACGTTTTAGAAAACTAAGATCTTAAAAGGTGTGATGAGCACAGAGTTGAATGTTATTCAAGATAATGTTATTAACCGACTTTTGAAACTAAAGTAACAAGTAAATTTAGTCTATCGACGTTGGTGGAAACAGTCCTAAGAGGTAGACATATGAGGAAAAATGCAAGAACTATCTTCATTTTTTACATGAGAATCCAAGAACAAAATGATTGAATATACATAATTTGATAGCTTAGAATAACTTTTAACAACCACATTTGCTTCGTTTGAAAGCTGAGAAGTGGTTCGTGAATTATTGCTGATTAACCCTGTGAAACAGTTCTCCATGTATACAACAATGATACCATAAAAATAGAAAAATGCACTCTGAATTTATGGGTATTTTTCTCTCGGAGAGTTTGAAACATTTGAGGAAATATCTCCATTTATAAGGCAAAGTGTAAGAATAAAATGATTCAGTAAAAAAATTGTTAGCTTTGTATAACGAATCTCACTGAAAAATTTTGACAACAGATTTCCGGCTTAGTCGTGACTCATGAACAATTGTTTGGTCAGCCCTTATAATAGTTGTCCATGAATAAAACAATGCTGTGGAATTTTACAGCCAAATTTTAGAATAAGAAACATAATCTTCTGTGAAACGTTTTGATATTATAATGATAATAATAATAATAATAATAATAATAATAATAATAATAATAATAATCACATTCGCTCTCATTTTATTCTCTTCCTCCCACCCTTCTACTTCGAGTAGATAGTCTTCTATAACTTGCAGCTTTTCTCCTTGCGGATTATTCTCCTTGGCTTTTAATACTACTATATTATGATCTCTCATTATCTCAAAATGTTTCTCTCAATTTTTATTAATATTTTCCAATAGACGTACAACTCTCAATACATCATAAAACAACAAATATATCTGTAAAATATTTTATACTGTCAAGCAACGTTTCTCTCATTTATCTAACGTTCCTCATTTTGAAATAATAGTCGTTTATTTAAAAAAAAAGAGATAGCGTTCCGTGTAAACTCTCGTATTTTCAAAATATATCACATTAAACAAATTTACCAAACAACAGAGAAATTAATTGTGTAAACTAATCCTCAGTAATAACCAGCAAACAATGGATTGAAATTGTAATTTAATACACATTCCCCCCGATCTAATGAAGTCAATTTTAATCGCATGCGGGAATGGTTTGTTTAATATTGCTTACGTTTCCGTGGGCATTGCAGTATTCCCTGAAGAGACTTATGTACATATTTTGGAAACACAATCGATCGATCGGGTTAAAATCCAATTCGTAATTGTTTGAAATATGCTGAAACCGATGAACAAAGTTTTATTAGTATGTGGAACTAAGGATATTTATAATTTTGTACGAAATAATACACAAAACTGTAATGTATGGGGGGGAACTACGAGTAAAATATCATAAATAATTTGTGAATAGTACGGCATACGAGTAATTTCATCAAAAATTTTAAACGTGAAAATACAATTACACGAATTTCTAGAACATCAGTAGGTCTCCTATTAAAATTCGTAGCTATCCTATTTACGAATTAAAAGAAAGAGGATTTTATTCTGCGTGACGGTATGAAATTCTTCTCGTTGTAAGGATCATTTACGAGTACAGTTACGGGTGCTATTTACAATACTGAACGGAAATAATTACACAGTTTTAAAGGTAAAGGTACTCCTATTACAGATCATGGAGAATCACAGGATAGAGAGAGGTTAAGAATTTTCTGAACAAATGGCATTAGAAGTAATAATGATGTCAATTCTATGTGTTTGCTCCTTTTACTTGTTTCCATTACAGGCTCAGTAAACCCCACGGCCATAGTGTGGTCGGAAGGATTAGATCAATGGAGAAAATCTATGACCCGCTGGCCAACGCCGCAACCGCGATGCTGTTGTGCGCCCTAAATTAGTTTTACAGTTCTAAAATATCTTGTGCTCGTTTTGATTGGTTATTTGACGACGCTGCATCAAATACCAGGTTATTTAGCGTCGATGGGATTAGTGACAGCGAGATATTTGGTAAGATGAGATCGGGGATTCGTCATTGATTACCTGGCATCCGTCTTACGGTTGGGAAAACCTCGGAAAAACCCAACCAAGTAATCAGCCAAAGCGGGATTCGAACTCACTTCCAAGCACAGCTCCGCATCAGCAGGGAAACGCGCTACCACCTGAGCTACGCAGGTGGCTTCTCTTATGATATTGACACAAATTCAGATTTATTTTTCATAACTGACGGGGAAGAGGAAAAGTTATCATTAGGCCTATAGTTGTCAGCAAATTTTCCACAGTTTTGCGGTTAAATGAAAATAAGCGTAATTCTTATATAGAGAATAGAAATAGTATTCATATGTAAGAGAGAATCCTTGAATGGACTGCAGAGAAGATCTGAATATTGCATTATTCTTAACAATAGGCCTATTATACCCATGGGTATTTAAGTTTGTGAGATGTGATAATCTACGTGGAACAAGGAAAAAAGACTATATTAAATATACAAATTCTGAAATAATGAAATGATTTTGACAATCTGAAATTAATTACTTACCAACACCGCTTACGCAAGTATTTCAGTAGAATTCAACTAAATTAAACTAACGTCTGTTCAATAAAATTGTATCTACTCGTAATTTTCGAATCATGAGTAACATACTCTGGTACTTTGTCAGATATATATATATATATATATATATATATATATATATATATGATATTTGTCAACAACATCAGTATCCGTTACAGTGAGCCTTCATATTTCTGTATTTAGATCACACATAACTCTCTATTTACATTTTCCTACCATTTTATCATTTTATTGCTATTCCGAAGGTATGTTAAACTGCTATGTTTCTAATACTTATCTAACATTCCTTTGATTACTCTATATTTAGGCCTATGCACTGATCTTAATTTTCGTTCTTTCTAAATGACATCTACAATACTGTCTATCTCTTTCTATCCTTCTTTCATTATTAATTCTGTCCTACTTTTTCCAACGTACTGTTTTCTCCATAACTATCCTTTCTCTCTGACATTTATAATTTACTGCTTCAAATGTTCGTCAAAATATGAGATTTTCCCGATAATTAATTAATTTTTGTCATACTTCATCATCCTTAATTAATCAGTAATCTTTGTTACTATAGAGGCATTCGTTAAAAAAACATACACACACACACGTTTTTTTACAACTTGAGCATCACTTTACATGCAATAATGATCCATAAAATTTCATATCCACTATGGCTCGAAAACCTACTCAGTAAACTTTGTTTCCTTTTATTCCAGGAATATAAGTGGTTTCAGCGAAATGCTAATCATTCACGTCTCTTGCTAAGTTTAGAAGGGCTTCATTTTTTTTATATTTCTCTAACCCCTTCTCCTCAACTAACTCTGCAGCATGAACGCTGGAAAGTTAAACGTGTGTGTGTGTGTGTTTGTGTATCTAATGTCTACTGTACTCCAACCACGAGAAAGTCTCGGGGGAATGAGACGCAGCGGGGTAATGCTGTGAATGAATATTGATGTCATAAGGTCACACACGTGGGTACTCGTATCTCTATTGGCTAACTCTCACAGCACAAACGATAATACTGATACACACATACTTATACTACCCTAGTTACAAAATTAGATCACTGTTAATCTCCTTGTCTTTTAATCCCTCCATACAGGAAATAACATATGCAGGAGAGCGCATGGTTTTTAAACTGGCGTTATAACGGTAATATTATCTATCTACTTCGCTCCAATAGATGACGCAATAGTAAGCACATTCCTTTCACGGTTAATCTCCTGGTTGGAGAACAGTACCCACTTCACTTTGTGTGATTCGGGTTCCGCATACTGCGGATAGATGGCAGAACTGTGCTCCATTTTCAAGTTTCACACCACTACGTTATGCATGATGTGTATCTGTGAAAAGATGTCGTGTACTAGGGTGAGTGTATGTGTAAGTGTTCGTGTAAGTGTAATGTAGGGATGATGATGGTAAGGAAGGGAGAAGGGGTAACTCGGTGCCGGCACGTTATCTACTCCTGTCGAATAGCACCAAGGGGGCCGCCAGGCTTAACGTCTCTATTCGACGGACGAATCACTATCAACAGTTACATAATTATGCCTTCTCTTCATATGCACTGCGGAGTGATTTGGGATTTAACCTAGGCATGTTGGTGCAGAATTATGGGGCCCTATTCATAGACATTCTTAGCCCGGGCTTTCGGTGGATGATCAGCGAACTAACGTTTTTCGTATTCATAAATCAGTGTTAGCGATATGATATGAAAATTTCTGACTCCACCGTGAATCGAGCTCGGGTAGACTAGTCTGAAGGCAGATGTGTCAGGCCTACCACATTCAAAATGTTTTCCATTACTTCCTGTATAAAATTCATAACGTTCACGTTGATTCTCAAACATGTTTGTAAATAGAAGTTGCTGCAGATGATGAAATAAAGCCACTATCTCTTCCCATAATTCCACAATTTTATTATTGTTGACTGTTGTCGGTGGATTCTCCATAAAGATGGACTCCTTTATCATATGTAGGCATCAGGTGGTGTAAGGTCCGATGAATGCGATGAATAAGGAAAATGTGTTCCACTGATCATGGAGCAAAGCGAGTGTGTTTATGGCTGTGTCAACAACTTGTAACATAATCGTGTTACTCGGTGGTAGCTTGTGAACATTTCACGGAAGCCATCTGAAACTTGTTTCAAACTTGAGCCATTTGCACGTTCCAAGTCCGTATGAACGGAAGTAATGCTCAACGATAAATACTTTTTCGTCTGTTTGGAAAACAAAACTATAATAATTGCAACACTAAGCCAAATATTGAACTACATTTTTAAATATTTTGGGGAATAAATAAATATTAATTTGGTTGCTAAGCAAATATATGCATTATTCGATCAGTACTCTTTGTTTTTGTGCATACTGTGTACTCGTATCTCTGAAATTAATGTATATATCCACAAAACGCTATTTATAGTTTTATGTTCCAGGGATGCGAACTGCAGAGAATTTTAAGGCGAAAAAAACGACGTTTTCACGGAAATAAACTTTTTTTTTTAACTATTCCTCGAATCAAACATAGCTGCATTTATACCTCTGAATCTATGCACGAGAAGTTATTTCGCTTTGTTTTCCGTTTACATGAAATACTGAGAAAGTGTCAAACACATGATAATATTCCTGATGTCGGAAAAGTTGGTTTGGCATGCGGTATGTCTGCTGTCAAAACTATTGCAATCATTTTTGTTCAAAACACGAGCCGATTTATCGAGGAAGAACACACTTTAAAAATGACGGAAATTTATTTTAAGCCGGATTACAACAGGACGAGTTCTTGCCTTCGACATCGTTTTACTCTTCTGGTCACAGAGTTTGTACTGTATATACTCGTATTATTTCGAGAAGCGACGCGGATTCCTTCCACAGAATGCCAATATAACTATTATTGGCGGTAATAAGAAAGTCTAAATAATAATTGGATCTCTACTCTAACCATAATTTATATTTGGGGTAGTAACAAGAGTTTGAAATTTTTCAGTACAAATGGATTTGGAAGATATTTCCAACAATTTATTTTTCGAAACTATGAAAAGCTACAATTTTAGTTAGGAATACTTTGTAACGTTATATACAGAATGTTTCCGAGGTGGTGTTACAAGCTTTCAGGAATGATGGGGAAGGACACATGTATCAATTTGAGATGAGGATCCCTGGTCCGGAAATGACCGAGTCGAAAGTTACAAGCAAAAATAGTTCTGTGGAAACGAAATAATTTTATTCCTCTGTACACCCTATTTATGTATATTTATCTATACATCTTACACATATTGTATTCATCTGACGTTGTTTACGTTGTCTACTTACAGTATTCCATTCAGTGCGCTGTCTGAGGGATGGGGACAGGAAACTACACTAAAGCAATGCTGATACCGTAATGTGTAACGGACGTGGTCGGTCATGATATGCATGTTTGTAGACAGCAGTGTATGTGTACAAGTTGCAGTGTCCAGTCGATCAGTCATAGTGAAATGGAGGAGTACACGAGAGCGGAATGTGCAGACCTGATTTTCGAATACGGATGAGCCAATGGGAACAATAGACATGCTCACAGATTGTATCGGGTAAGTACCCACGTAGGAGACATCCGGCCCATACCATTTTTCCACGACTGTTCCAAAAGTTAAGGGAAGGAGGGCACGTGGTGCCAAATTACAATTCCATTTCCACACACCCAATTTTGCTTATAACTTTGGACTTAGTCATTTCCGCACCAAAAATTGATACATGTGCCCTTCGCCATCATCGCTGAAAATTTGTAACACCACCTCGGAAACATCCTGTATATAAAACAATAAAGTATGGTTATTTTTACAGTTCTCTGAATGGTTAGAGAATTATTTGTGTGTTGCAATGTTCCACGATTTTAACATGATTTCTGTTTTAGAAGTCTCTACTATCGTCCTATCATCGACTCGAGACAACTACAGAATCTCATTTGACCTCCTGTGGAATCAAGTGAGTGGCATATTAAGTCCGTTCGGTTCCTTTTCGATCTTATATTTTTAAACTATAAATTCAAATCGTTCTTCTCCATTTTCCCAAATAATCTTGCCAAGCTCATTTTGAGCACTTCACTTACACTTGTGTTCTTACTCTTAATTTAGTTTTTTTATTTGGTATCGTCTCTCGTTTCATATTTTTATATTCCATATTTATATGTAGTTACAATGGTTCAAGTTAATCTAAATTATTTATTTTAATACATTATATGTTATTATAAGTAAATTAAATTGGCAATAACAGTTTTACTTATGTCGTTTACTGCAAGTAGCCTAGTAACTTGACAGTTACGACTATGGTATGCAACAGACTATTTTTGTTGTACTTTAATGTAGTGAGATAATTTCCCCAATAGTTCTTTAAACACGACCTTCGTGGTTATAATTGGGTACAATCCTTTACACCAACCAGAGCGTCGGAAAATTAATAATAATAATAATAATGATAATAATAATAATAATAAAAATAATGTTATTGTAAACAAATTATATTACATTTCAATCGTTTTAAAATGTGTCACGTGAAATTTCTATAGTTAGGGCTATATCTACGAGTTATGTAATTTCAGAATAAAGAAGAATAGAACTGATCAGGAATTTAAGCACCATCTTTCATAATATTAGAAGTGTTTTTATGATTATTTTAAAAGGTACAGTTTCTAAAAGGGAGATGAAACGGATAGATGAAATCTAAATTTTACACTCATGATATATAATATTAACAAATAGTGTATTTTTTACCTTTTTATTTCTGTCCACTATATTAATGTTTTTATTGAATGTCGTTGTTTTCTGTCTGATTGCAAATTTATATTAAATGTGTTTTTTATTCTTTTTCTCTTGTGTGTTAGTCGTCAGTCTGAATTAAGTTAGTGTATTTAGTGAACTGTATATATAAATGTTATGCTATATTATTGGCTAAGACCACATCGTACACGAGCCTAGCTCTTATGGTAGTGGCTAGAAACATTATTGTTGTATATTTTTTAATTTGTACTCGTTTTACTTACTAGCTAAATAATAATATTAAAAAATACACTCAGTCACACGTATGTACACAAGGCAAATAAGGTTAAAACAGACGACCAATGTAAATAAGGTTAAAATATAAGGCCAATGTAAATACGGATAAAACAGACAACCAATGTGTTATTTTTCATGAATAAACATCTGACTTTTATGAGAGATTTATTGTGGGAAATGCATGAATTAAAGAATCTTTTAAATGTGGTACCTTCATCGGTCTGTGAAGGTTTAAAAATGTTCAAAGTAATTCAGAAAGGATGAACATCAAAGAATAGTTTTGAAAGTTAGTAGTTTTTTTTTGTTTTTTATAAAACCGTAACTGATAATGTCTAATTAATACCTAAAAACTACAGAGAATATTTGAATTAATTCTTCTGATTTTAATCATTAACAAAATCAGAAATAAAACTCAAGATGGATTAATAGGATTAAACCCACAGAAATAGGCCTATGAATTTTAAGGTGGATAATAAGTTAAAAAAATTATAAACCAAAATTAAGGAATGAACTTAAGCTTATTTGTAGAGTATTATGTAACATATCTAATATATCTGCACCGTTTAGGACCGAAAGTGTACCATTGTTTGCTGAACTATTAATACCAAATAAAAGTCATTAGTTCGCATTCCTGCCTTCGGCAAATTTTGTACCAGATAAGCAATATGTAATTAAGCCATTAACTAATAAACAATTAGATGTCAACGACTGAAGAACGTTTGGAAACCTCTGTAATTGTAATATGGCATAACAATACTTAGGTCTAAGATTATGAAACATTCCATTGGAATCGTTACAGAGTAAGCGCTGCAGTTGATTACTTGTTATTGTATAATAGGTTTTACTTAATACTATATTTATTCTCATAGTTCAAACCTTGTTTTTACTAAAGCAACTAGTTATTTTTTTTACTTTAGTTTGAATTTCAACAGCTCTAGTATTTGAATAATGATGCAATACCTTATACGAGGGTGTACTCAAATTACTGCCTCCTATTTTTTTTTTTGTCTCTGTGAATATAGTTAAAAATATTAGTGATAGTATATTGAATTCAGTGAACTGTCTGCTTTCAGTGCAAGTTTCATATCTCTGCCAGTAGAGAGCTCTGAGTTATAGCCTGAAACATGGCGGCATGTACCAGCACTATGTCGCTGCGTCTGAAGCAGCGTGCTGTGATTGAGTTTTTAACAGCAGATAATGTGCTCCCGATAGACATTCATCGGAGATTGAAGGCTGTTTATCGTGATCAATGTGTCGACATCAATACTGTGCGACGTTGGTCTGCTCGTTCTCGTCATGAACCTGGTGCAACTCTCAACTTGTGAGACAAAGGACGCAGTACTGTAACTGATGACGCTCATCGGAATCGTGTCAATGAACTCATTACAGCGAATCGTCGCATAACTAACACCTGTCAGGATACTCTCTTACATACACCTTCTGTGTAAAATACAGAGTGGCTCAAAAGTACCGCACTATAGGCTGGATTACAATATTTGTTCAATGTGATAGCCACTGGTGTCAAAACACAACTGTAGGCGATCACCCGTGTCTCGCAGGATGCGAGTCATCAAGTCCGACGAAAAACACGACATTCAGGAGAAATTCGCTTATGCAGATGCTGTTTGTCCCTAATTTTCACACTGTAACTTACACGTTTGCTTTGAGATAGCCCCACTTTGCAAAATCCATTGGATTCAAATCCGGGTGTCGGGGAGTCTATTCGACGAGTCCCTTACGGCCAATCTATAAATAGAAATTCTCACCCAGGAAATGACGTACCTGCCAATGGACTGGTACTTTGTACTGCATGAACCACTGCGGACACGAACCAATATGTCCACCTTGGGAATTAATGAGTTTCCCATCTTATGAAGGTTCGGTATTGACAATATCTTCAAAAAACGTTTCCATAGACCACAGACATTTCAAAGTTACCGTAATCCGTCTATGGTGCGGGACTTTTTGACCACTATGTATTTTGCAAGTGGGAAGATTACAGTGAATACGTATAGGTTGTGAAAAGGCGATAAAACTGAATGAAAAAGGCAAACACTTAAATTTTGTATAATTGTATTTTGAATACAACATGTATATTTTCTAATTTTAGAAATGCAACTTGAATAAAATGTTTAGCATTCAAAATTGAAATTTCTTGGAATAGTTTAATTTTCAAAGAAATCCTAAGAACGAAAATTATTCACCTATTTAATGCTAGCTGACAGTATTTCTAGTACATAATATGCATGTAACTTTATACTAGTTTCAATAAGTTAGTATTGCCGGAGGAGTTGTATACGTTTCAACTGTTCATTTCAAACAATTTGTTGTTTTAATTTCATATTTAACAATTTCGATTTTAGAGAAATCCATAAAGTTTTATTATTTATTAATAAAACACACTTTGTAGTAGTTTCCGTGTTGCATGATTGACATATTGATTTCTTTTTACATATTCGGCAGATTGTAATATATTCGCGCTTTTAAAATATTGCCAACTTATGACTTTCATGTTTCCCGATATTAAATTATTCTCCTTAAATCATAGTGTAATTATTGTATAGGCCTAGTATACATAATCATACTATACTTCATTTTTATTTTACATAATATGTCTTAGTTCTGAACTAACAATGTCGACACTTAATTTTATTACATAGTCTACTGAATAATGTGCAACTGCTTTGATGTCACACGCACGTTAAAAATGTCGCATGGTAGCGCGAATAATTGTTCAGAATATTATCCAATATTTACAATTTAGCGATTTTGTCACTAAATCTAACGATTTCGGCGCCAATTTCTTTGTGCTTTTCTATTGCCTAAACATGGATTTAGCGATTCTTTTTAACATCCTCTAGTAACAAAAATAATACTTTCTGTACTGATAATAAGGACTCTAGTGACTTTTGAACTATTGTTTGGCGATCTAGCGAACACTTCAGTTGGCAATACTGATAATATTACACTTCAAGTAAAGCAAGAATAAAAGTTGTGTGGGTGGTTTACAGATTTTGGCACTTAAACTGTCTCACACGATCAGTAATACTGTAACGTTAACAATATTTCGAACAATGATGGTACTATTGATCGCCGACGCGCCATGCTGATGGAGGAACAGTATGAAAAATTCATAGCGATGACTAATGAGAAAATCCGATAGGCCTATCGTGCGTCAGCCTGCTACACTTGATGCAGTACTGATCATGTGAGGTATACACTAAACTCCATTACTATGCATAATTGAGGATATTAATATTATAGAGAGGCGAGATTATGTTAGATTCAGTGAGTTTACTAGTTAGTTTATTGAGGAACTTGGCATCAAAGTTGGACAACTCCACTTTTGCTTCTTTTACAGGAGATGCGAAAAACTAGATCCTTGGAAACCAGTGTCACCATTATACGTACATTTTTTAAACATTCGCATGGGTCATAGAAACATTTTTTCAGTCTTAAAATGTGATTAAAATTAATATTCAGGTCGAAATTTAAGTTTAAAAAGTGGAGTTGTGCATCTCTGAAACTAAGTCATGGAGTTGTCTATTCTTTAAATCAAATGAAGCCATATTTAAAGTGGAGTTGTCTGTTTTTGAAACGAAACGAAGTCATATTTAAAGTGAAATTGTCTACTTCTGAATCTAAGTCTCTTCTAACTCGGTTTTAAAGCAAATTTATGTAAAACAGTACTTATTCATCCACAAACCGATTAATCAATATTAGGTCCCCTACTTTTTCTAGTGTTTATAAATGATCTTTCCTCCCTAATAAAAGATGTAGGTCATCCCATATTATTTGCAGATGGCACAAGTATAGTAATTACAGCCAATAACTCCAACACATTCCAATCTTCAACAGAGGAAATTCTCTTCAAAATATGTGACTGGTTCTCAATCAATAAATTAGTATTAAATTGTAACAAAACTAACATAATTCAATTTAAATCCTGTCCAAATTCAACGTCGCAAATTTCTAGCGCAATAATTAATAATAGATCCCTACTAGAAACAACAACCAAATTTCTTGGCTTAAAAATCGATAATGTGTTGAATTGGAAAAATCATATTAAAGAAATTACCCCCAAACTGAATTCAGCTTGTTTTGCTATTAGATATATGCAAAAGATAGTAAATATCAATACCTTAAAAACAATATACTTTGCATACTTCCACTCGGTAATGAGTTTTGGAATAATATTCTGGGGAAATTCCACAGATAGTAACAATATATTTCTATTACAAAAAAGAGTAATTAGAATAATAGTAGGTGCCAAATCTAGGGAATCGTGTAGGACTATTAAAAAAAAACTACAAATAATGCCCACGGCTTGTCAGTATATCTTTTCATTAATAATGTTCCTCGTATGTAATCGTGAAAACTTTGTAACTAATTCAACAGTTCATAGCATAAATACACGTCAAAAAATGACTTTCATACTCCATCGGCAAGTCTATCGTGCTATCAAAAAGGAGTGCGTTATATGGCAGTAAAAATTTTAATAGACTTCCTATCGATATAAAAAATGAAACTCAAAACATAAAATTATTTAGGGCCAAATTAAAGAAGTACCTAATTTCTCACGCCTTCTATTCTGTAGGTGAATTCATGATATTCAATAAAACTTCATGAAATTTATGCTAAAACTTTGTGTTGTACTAGTAGACTATATTGTAAATCTCGTCTGCGTATATTTCATCTAGACTGTGTCTATAAATTAAGATTTTATAATAATATTAAGTTTTTTGACTTGTTCCATATTCTAGCTGTAAGCATGTATGAATACCATGGAATGTTAATAAATACAATACAATACAATACAATATAAACAATCAGCCATGTTGGATTCGCGATGCGTGATGGGAAAAGGTAGTACGAATGTGGACTTCTCATTGGCCAATGAAGGAATTGTCCTAATTTGAAACCAAATCACAGTGGAGTTGTCTACATTTTGAATCCAAAGCGCACAATTAACTGCTATTTTCGCTCTGTTCTCTCCGTTTTTGAACCTAAACAGTTCCAGAATCGCATTCAGCACACTAAATTCTATGAAAAACAATCAATATCTCGAAATTGCAAAAAATGGAGTTGTCTAACTTTGATACTATGCTCCTCATATTACTTAGGATGAAGCTCTAGTCATCTTTTACCGTCTGTATAAAGACAGTAATGAGTAATGACAGTCAGTGATACTGACTGTTGTCAATTAGATTAATGAAAATCAGCTACGAAACGAAATAGATTTTTTAAAAATTGATACATATAATATATAATATATATTTTTCTGGTGGTGTGGTAGGGAAGACTTGATGGAGTTAACTCCGCCAGATTAAATAAATAAATAAATAAATAAATAAATAAATAAATAAATAAATAAATAAATAAATAAATAAATAAATAAATAAATAAATAAATAAATAAATAAATAAATAAATAAATAAGTAAATAAATAAATAAATAAATAAGTAAGTAAATAAATAAGTAAATAAATAAGTAAATAAGTAAAGAAGTAAATAAATACATAAGTAAATAAATAAATTAGTAAATAAATAAATAAATAAGTAAATAAATAAATACATAAATAAATAAATAAATAAGTAAATAAGTACATAAGTAAATAAATAAGTAAATAAATACATAAGTATATAAATAAATACATAAATAAATATATAAATAAATAATTAAATAAATAAATAAGTAAATAAATAATTATAATATACGACCAATGTAAAAGGAGATTAACCCTTTGAGGCATAAAACTCTTAATTAAAAAATTTGAGATGGATATTGGTCAAATTAAATAAGATACATAAAATAGAGATAAAAATTGCAAGCAATGTGTATTTTCATAAATTTGCATACAAATTAGGAAGTGGCTTCATTTGAAGCCACTGTGGCACAACTTCACATTAAAACAAAATAGAAAGTGTGGTGGATTCAAATGAAGCCACTATGCCTCAAAAGTTTAATCTGCCGCTGTGGGAGTTACGAATCGCTAAATTCCTATATAAACTATAGACATTAATACATTTTAAATACTGAGTTAACACGGAAATAAATCAGACCTAGCGAGAAACTCCTCAATTGGTAACACAGAGTACCGATATTTTCTGTATTGAATTTCGAATATAAATTTTACAGTATATATATATATATATATATATATATATATATATATATATATATATATATATATATATATATATATATATTTGAAATGCCAACTTTTAAAATGTTTGCTAAAAATCAAACTTGTTACTTTTTATTTGGTACTAAAGTTAATATCTTGCTGCTATTACATGTTGGCTATAACTGGATTATTTTACCAAAACGATATCATTCAATGATTAATAATGTAAATAGTATTAAAATATTAATCGATAAATATGGACTAAACCCAAGGGCGATCAAAGGATAGCAATTGCTGGCAATGAGTTTTTATTTTTTACGAGTTTTTTTTTTATTTTTCTTTATGAGTTCGATACAGTTTTCTCAAACCCTTGGTAAACAATTCAACAAAGGCGAGTGCTTCAAACTAAGAATACATATGCAGGGTAATTTATATTTCATAACTGGCTATTTTTATGTTCAATTTTCTCTCTCGTCGTACATCTCTTTCCTCTAATTTTGTAACCATCTTGCTATCACTGAGTTGGATTCTGCGGGCGCCCTTGAATAAACCCACACATTCTCTTGGGAATGTTTACATCAGTCTTCCCTTATTAATTTCGGCCAGTAAGTTATTTAATTTGAAAACAAATATACTAAAAGAATAGAAAATAAATTACACCAGATAAAACAAAGGCATTTTATGACGTATCACTTCCGAAAACGATTATTAAATTAGAAGATGCAGTATGTACTATATGTTCTGTTAATTTTTAAGCTATATTTAACACACTTACAAATTTGTCAGTATATGCATACTATGTACGTTACATTTCAGAAACGTTAAATACACATATACGTAGTCTAAGTAGACCTAAATTCCTACATGAAAGAAAATGGTATGAAGAAGCTCTTAACAAATGGAACATTAAAATTTGAGATCAACAACACATAAAAGAGAATCAATACTTACTTGGCCGTAGGTACATTTGTAAGACAGAGGAAGTTATTTCGTACACTCCGGAGACTTGCCAAGATCTGAGCGAATGGTGTGACAATGAGGTCCTCGCCATGACTGGAACAAACAGAAATTAGAACTGTTAAAATAGAAACCAAATAAATGACTCAATACTAAACTATGATAACTTTGTAGTGAAATATTAATTATAATGAAAGTAATAAAAAGCACGAAATATTTCAATAAACCTTATTGTACATTCGTCAGCCATGCTGAAGGATGAAGAGAATAAATTAGAATATTTCAAAATACAGATAACGCCACAACAATACAAAAAATATGGCCATCGTATAGTTCCACATATTTTAATACAGGGCTCACAACACCGATAAAAATTGACAAATATCAAGTACTTTGATGAAACTGGGTTGCTGGTACCAATTCTATCACTAGGCCTATCGCTAATGTAAAAAGAATCCAACCTTTTTTTAATCATTTAGTTTGACATGGTAATTATGTTCAATGAAGTAAACAATAAATAATATTTAAATTTGTATTTTAGATAAAACTTATATTTCAGTAGCATGTTCTGGTTAAAACAATGGTTAAAATTAATTTATTTTTAAACAATTAAATGGATTTATTAAAATATACATGTATCAAGTATGTGTAGGTTTATTACAGTCAAATTACTTATCAAGAGTACACACGTTGAACCATTACAATATTACATGAAATGGTATATAAAAGTAATGTAATATTGTAATGGTTCAACGTGTGTACTATTGATAAGTAATTTGACTGTAATAAGCCTACACATATTTGATACTTATATTATACTTATCGGACCCAACATGCCTTTAAAATTAAAAAATACATATTTAGATACTCAATACTTTAGTCATTATAAGATTCATATCATTTGTTAGAGGAAAATGAGCTTTTAATAAATATGTAGGCCTACTTTGAAGCAATCTATAGCCGCATAAATTGATTAACGTAAAAAACCTGCCTCGTGTGCTATGTTAGATGGAGAAATTGTATTTCGGAGATGCAAATGATTTATTTCTTAAAGTTAGAAAAAACTTCCTTTTTAACAGTAGTTTCTGTTTGTGAACCTTTTAATGAAATAATTTAAAATTTAATCTTTAATTTTGACTCAGATTTTAATGTTTAAGCGATAGATACTGAAGTATACATTTACATAATTACAACACTTATAATCTCCCACTACACATTAAATTTATTATTTCAGAAGAAATGTTGTTTTTTAGAGTTTTAATATTTTATCGACAAAGTGTTCCCACGTATACAGTTCCAGTTGTATAAACTGTGTATCAATTATCTTTATCGATATCTATATGAAACAATGATTGTATTGTCTGAAGGTACTCGTAGTTATGAGTAGAATTCCTGGATTTAAATGAAAGATAATGTCTGTGAAATTTACATGGCTGATGTTTATTAATTAATAATAAACAGTTCCTACATCTTATGTGTAAATTGTTTATAAATTTCGTGCTGTATAAACACGTACCCTCTCTTTCTGTTCTGTTATAATAACTTATTATGTTGTTAAATATATTTATACTTATACAAGGGGAATGGTAATTTCTGCATCAAAATGAAATTGGTAATAGATCATGAGGAGAGATTTAAAAAATCTAAAGAAAATTTTCCCTAACATTCACCGTTTTAGAGGAAATCGTTATGTTTCTATGAAGCATTTAGCAATATCACGGCTACTGCTGCAATACCTCCACCAAGACCGGCTTGCACTCTTTTATCTTCCCCTCCCTCTCTGCTGTACTCAGTCGGTGACGCGCGACACTGCGCTACGTTTTGCAAGATTTATTGTAACGATTTTTGCAATAATTATTGAATTTAAATTCATGGTCAAACGGTTTGATATGCAAAAAATATTCAGGATATTAACTGTTCAGATTATTTTTTTACCTATCTGCTTGTATAGCAATCAGCCATTTTCATCGGACCATTACCACAACAGAGCGCTGCAAACATTGGACAAAGACTATTTTTTTTCTTGCTTAACGGTGCTTCATCGAAGAAAAAGTGTAATAAAAGTTTTGTTACATGTAAGATGTAGAATCACTTCTTAAATTTTGGTGCATCGGTCCCTTTATATCCTATATAACATGCATTCTAGTTCTTACTACTTCTTATATTAAAGTCATGGTAATTAATTTACACGTTTCGCCGTGTGTTTCATTGTTTACATTATTTTTCTTATCTTGTATGTAAAATACTGTAAATTATGTTGCTAAAGACTCTGTATTCAATAGTTTCTATATAAATAAATAATAAACAATAACTGTTTTACATTAGAACCATAGAATTGTTTTTTTTAATAATGCCAGCTTTTGATCACAAAAATAATAATCAAAACGCAGGTACAAAAGATCCAAAATTTCGGTATTGTGAACCCTATTTTAATATAGAGAAACATGGTAATGAGTAGTTAAGCTGTTTTATTACAAATTCAGTCCAAGGTAAAATAATAATTTTTACTCATTTGGATTGTATTTTTGATCCAGGAAAGTATTCGTCTTTTACCAAAACGCTCCTCTTTTATTCACTGATTTATAGTATCACCACAGTCTAGTATATACAGTCACGAAACTCAATACGTAGGGAATATGCATCCATAGACAGTTGTTAACCACTAGGATCGCTACTATAGCCTCATCACAGACAATGCGAAATAGTACCGACACAATCTATTGTTCCTAGTACTCTCATCACCTCAAGCTTCTTGACTGTATATATTACACTGTGGTATCACCGTTGCTCACTATAGCTTAACAAATATATAGTTAACTTTCTTTTGTATGTGTGTTTTAGTAAGCAATATCTTGACATACCTTAAAATTTCTATAAGAACAATAATTAGATGATCACACAGTAAATATGGATTTATATCCTACATATATTCATTATCAAAAGTTAATGTAAAACAAGTTTTATAATTAACTGTTTTAATATACAGTATATTATGTACTATAGGCCTACAACATGTTAAATAATATGTGAGAAACCTTTTGGGAATCGACAGAGGACCTAAAAAGAAGAAAAAGAGTTCACGTAAATATATAGCAAATTTTGGTTTGTTCTTTAATAATTTCAGAGGCTTACTTGTGGACTGGTTCTTACCATAGTGGGTCATGTACATTAAATGAGTACCTATGTTTTGTAAAAAAAAAGTCCTTATTGCCTCTTATCAACAGAAGTTTCGAGATTTGTTATTTCATCATTGTTCCTGCAATAACTCCTATGTGAAAAATATAAAATTTATCAGTAGGAAGAAAAAATACATTTATTCATTCCATGGCAGTGGTACATACGAGATTTGAATTCTTACATTTTCGAAATAAAGAAGTATAATTACATATAGGAGATTTTATTATTTGCTGTATCACTATTTAAGTTATTTATTAGAGCAAAAATCTGGAAATGGCTAAATATGTCACAAAGGAATTATTGCAGGAATAACGACGATTTGCTATTGAGATTTGTTAATATTATTGTTATTTTCTATTGTATTTGTGGTCAAAATGTATTAACAACACTTGGAATATGGGAGAAGATAAGACGTTACATGATTCGGCGCTTAATGTATGGCGGTCATTTTGCGCACTATCTGTACAATTATGAGTGGACTTGGTAAACAACGACGTAAAAATAAAGTTGTAATGAGCAAACATGTATGAACTGAAAAGTACCTGTCATTTGAACTAAAGTGAAATTAACTATGTATTTACATTAACTGTTTTAGGTCCTACATCCATTTCCCAAAGGTTTCCCACTTATAAGTTAACACTCTGTATATCTTAATTTGTTCAATATTATATAAATACTTTTATGCTCGACCATGCCGAAATGTAGTAATTATACACCTGGTAGCAGTCCTTTAATGCATGTCATTAAAGTACACCTGCTCATTAAAGTACAGGTGTTCAGCCAATGACAAGTCAGCTTTGTACCGTTATAAAACCGCAAGTATCGATTATTCTCGGATATGCAATCGAAAGAGAATTAGCGAAAAGTCACGGAGGCTGGAAATCCAATACTGTCGCAGAAGGTTATGTTCTGTTACTATAATAATTAGAGTTAATTGTAAATAATATTCAAATAAATTCAATTTGTCATCTCGTTTCTCAATTCTAAATCAATTTTAAGGTCATACCAGAGTAATGTTCATCTTATTCTGTGCCAAGGTCAATGAAATTCGGCCTCGGAAAAAAATCAATACTTTTGCGTCTGCGCACATCTCACAATTCAGGTCAGTTCGCACATAACCATAATTTTGAATACTTTCAAGTTATAAATATGGTCGAGCATAAAAAGTCGTATGAAACTTGCCTATAGTGGTAATTAAGACGCTCGTATGAAAATTATGAAACTCGCTTGCGCTCGTTTTATAAACAATCATACTTGCGTCTTAATTACTACCATTATAGGCTCTTTGCATAATGTACTATTCAAAAGCATTTATTTCACCCCATCCGGTCGAAAACACACTATTAGGAATTTCTATTAACTTGATTTTACTGTTTATTAAAATTGTGACAATCACATTAGGGCATAAATTAACTGAAGACATCAGAACTTCTTTCAAAGAAATTTAATATGACCACAATAAGTAAAATTATGTGTTTAGTTAAAAAAAAACTAGGGATTAATATTACTAGTTTGAAAATGTTACAATATTTCGCTTAAAATGATATTTCAGTTTGATGATCCTCTTGTTCATGAATAGACTTCATACAAAGAGTCTCCTGTATATTGAAAAAGAAATATAATGCAAATAGAAATGTGTTTTCTTTTTATAGAAATACAACTATTGAAATTAACATTACAAAAACGTGGACGAAGAAAGACTTCAAGACGAGAAAATATTACTGATATACTAATTGCAACTAAAGAATCACAGCCTAATTAATTAATAAAAGGCTGAAAGAAAAATATCAAAGCATGAAGAACTTGTATAGGCTAATACGAAAAGAGTGAACAAATGAGCCCGTTTTATAAAACAAGGAAAGTACTGCTATGTGGGAGTAGCCACAACATCATAGTTTTGAACATGACATAGAATTTTTAATACCAGTAATTGTTTTGAAAAGGAAAAATGTGTTGTAAATTTGTCATTTCAAAGAAAATAATAATTACTATTTCATTTTATTGAGCGATATTCCTAGACGCGCCAGACTGTATTTCGAGTCAAAAGCACTTGTGTTTGACATTAGACTAACACTATTTTTGAAATCCATATAATAGATTAGAATAGCCGTCTTCACTCTAATCTTATATATTCAAGATGGACAAACAGTCTATGTAATATTCTGTCGCTGATAGGGCAGTGTATCACAACGTTTAAGAAAGGTTATCTATCCGATCCCAAAGTTTGTTCGTCCAGCTAGGCACACACAAGATAAACACACATCAGTTGATACGTAAAGGAAAACTGTATAATTACTGTAGAGTGGAAGACACGTCTTGTGTCCGTGTTCCCCATAGTTCACGGATTCTTGTCTATCGTCAATGCATTAGCTTGCGTTATTTTTGGTTCATAGGTATCCAATTTCGTATCGATCTCGTGTTACGAAACTGTCAACCAAGTAGAATGATAGTGGTCCAACATGTAAACTTAAGGTATGATCGCAAAGAGATGGGAAACTTCAGTAAGCAGGGCAGGGTGGAAGTAGTATAGGCTAACTCTGCAGATTTTAACAGCTTATTCCTTGGACAGAGTACAATAAAAATTCCAATACCGTATTAATCCCAAATATAGTATACTTTTATCGGAAAGAAACTAAGTTTCCCCTAAATTTTAACACTGTTTTACTCAATAAGTAGGCCTACTATCCATACGATTTGATTTTATACTTATCATTACAGAAATTGATATGAAATTATAAATTCTTTTGCAGTTTTTTAATAAAATGGACGATTTTTTCCAAATTAAGTAAAATAATTAACGCGTATGGTTATTTCATACCATCAGGAAGTCTGGCAAGCTTCTGCAATGACTAGGGACGGAACACTGGTATTCAGACCGAGTGCGTGTGTGTTTTCGTACGTGAGCCGGCGATGCGCTGTTGCCAAACTACGCAGACTTTCAGCTTAATTTTCTAATTAATGTTTAATGTTACGTTTCATTTAACGACGCTCGCAACTGCAGAGGTTATATCATCGTCGCCGGATATGCCGAAATTTTGTCCCGCAGGAGTTCTTTTACATGCCGGTAAATCTATTGACATGAGCCTGTCACATTTAAGCACACTTAAATGCCATCGACCTGGTCCGAGATCGAAACCGCAACCTTGGGCACAGAAGACCAGCGCTATACCAACTCGCCAACCAGGTCGACTTTCTAATTAATCATGCATTAATAGTTTTTTTATTTATTTCAATGTATTGTATTGTCCCCTTTCATCTGCTGAATTATATAACGTACACTCTGTATAGTCACACGAGCAGGCAAGATACAGAAAGAAGCGCAGATAAATAATCATATATATATATTTGCATTTGAAATGTGAATATGGAGAATGGAGCGTGTAAAGTGGACAGACAGATAAGAAATGAAGTTGTGTTGGAAAGAGTGGATGAAGAAAGAATGATGCTGAAACTGATCAGAAAGAGAAAAAGGAATTGGTTGGGTCACTGACTGAGAAGAAACTGCCTACTGAATAATGCACTGGAAGGAATGGTGAACGGGAGAAGAGTTCAGGGCAGAAGAAGATATCAGATGATAGACGATAGAGGAAACAAAGACGAAGGCAGAAAATAGGTAAAGATTGGAGAATGATAAGTTTGCAGTGAAAGACCTGCCCATGGGCAGAACACTTATGTATGTATATTTATATTATATGTATATTGTATATAGAACAGGTAGAAGAAGGAATATGTTTATAGACAGAGTATAACTTGATATAAGGAGCTTGATTTAGACTGATATATTTGAGACAGCGATAGGCAGATCGACAGATACAGGCATAGGTATATCGTCAGATCGATAAACACAGATATACATGTATCGAGTTACAAATACAGAGATATCGTTAGATCGACATTCACAGATATACAGAATGTTAAAAAAAGTATCCAATATTTTAGGAGGTGATAGTATGCATAAAAACAAGAAAATAATGTTTAACAAACATGGGTACTAAAACATATACTTTCTGAGATCTGAACACTTGTTCATAGGAGGTGCTCAATATGACGTCTATTTATGCAATTTATTTTTCTGCCCTTCAATACAGCAGACTACCAGATAATCATACCGTAGTTGACACCCATGGCATGGAATACAGATACGTCGCAAGGAATACTGAAAACAAAAGTTTGGTTGCGGATATGAGCGGAGTTCAGCAGAGATGTTGTTGTGAATTCTGGTAATCAGCATGTGTAGGCCGGTGAAAATCCCCATGCAGTTGAAGAAACAAGGCATCAGCAGCGATTCTCAATCACTTACGGGCAGGAGTTCTTGGTGACAGATTAATAGGGCCATACGTGTTACTACAGAGATTAACTGGGGATCGTTACCAGGACTTTATTAACAACGTATTACAACAAATTTCAAAGAGTGCGTGATTCCTTACGCCGAAGGGCAGAGGAATGCATTGCATGAATGGACGACACATTGAGCACCTCCTATGAACAAGTGTTCAGATCTAAGAAAGTATGTGTTGTAGGACCCATGTTTATTATACATTATTTTCTTGTTTTGATGCATACTAGCACCTCCTAAAATATTATATACATGTTTTAGCACCATGTAGATATATCGTTAGATCGAAAGACGAAGGCATATGGGAAAGGCAGTTAGAAAGGTAGATAGATACATAAATATGAATGAAAATATAATATATAATTGAAGATATAGAGACAGAAAATTAAAAATAAAGTAAATGTAAGGATTTTAAAATGACATTACCGGTACTTTATTTATTTGTCAGTAACTTATTTGACAAGAAGTTGGATACGTACTACTACCATTTCGTGGACATGTCTGACGTATTGTAATCATAGATACAACTACCGGTAACTCGTTTACACACTGTACCTAAGCTGTGCTGAACTAAGGTTAGACCAGAGGATGAGTGGAAAACGAGAGCTAATTCTACGGCTCGACTCCTGAACACTTGATTCAATGCTCGAGTACTTCATAAAAACGGCAGACTTTGCAAGTCCTTCATGACGATTAATATGCATGAAAAACTTTGTGGTGGAAATTTTGCGAAGTTGAAATACCTCCGAGAGAACGCGGGCAAAAATTGATAATTACATGGATTTTAAGCTCAAAACACACTGCTGTATGTAAGCTTCTACGTTCCAAAACACGAGGGATTGAAAAATGTAAATACGCATAATTCCGACAGCTTCCATATGCAGGTAACGACTGTTAAAGAATAAGAGACGGATTTAGAGCGGCAGAAAAAGGATGGTACAGAATTTAACATTATAATACATACCATGCAGAAGGCATGGGTTTAAACGTTTGGGCCCGTTCCGTCTCAATATTTTTCCTGCTATCTTTTCATGGTTTCGACCCAAATTTTTCTTTCTTATAGGACTGTACTGAAATATAGCCTTAGTTATTCTGGTGTCTAGCATACGCTGGACATGATTTCTCCAGTTTATTCTATATCTTTCAATCATAGCTGCTAGTGATTCGACATTCAGTTCTTGTCAGATACCAATACTTCTTTTATGATCTAATAATGTGTATCCCGATACAAAACGAAGAAATTCTACCTACGTATCTGTATTTATATGTCTATCTGTCTATCCATCCATGTATCTATCCACCCACATATTCACCCAACTATCAGCCCATCTATCCATGTATTTTACCATCTGCTTATCTAGTTCTGTCTGCAGCCTGTCCACCCACCCACCCACCGGCCCATCTACTTTCCTAGTTACCCGTCTACTGAGGGTTTCTCATTTCTTGCAGATCGTACCTTAAGTTCTCCCCTTTGCCGAACAGCCTTCGATTCGCACAGTAAATAGAAACAAACGGTTTGGTATCTCCTAAACATTAGTTAAATACAGTGATGTCCATAGCTTATCTACGTGTTCCTGGGATTATTTTGAGTGAAAACGTTCTAATGAACATGGATCCGAATTGCAACGGTATCTACAGAAAAAAACAATTCTAAATTAATATTTTATTACTTGTGATTGACTTTGCAATTTTTTTAGGAATAAAAATTCTGATTTGTCACATTTGAGATTCTAAATGACCAACAAGGTTGTGGTGGCATCTCTGAGCTCTGTCTGTAAGGGAGTTTATAGCTCTCATTACAACACCGCCATCATTTCTCAAGCCTTCACAGCACTAAATTATTTTCCCGAGAAGTTCGACCCTTGTGTTCGAAAGAGCAGCATACACAACTGATATCATGTTCCTCCAAAGAAAGTAATCTAATGATGAAGATCTGGTGACCTTGGTGGCCAAGCCACTGGACCTTCTTGAAAAATCCAACGATGTGGAAACTGTTCAGTCACACACTTGCTAAAGTGTGAAGGTGCACCATCTTGCTGCAGCCATATCTTGTCTGATAAGAAGAGGGATATCCTGGACACTTTGGATGTGAAATGGATATAAACCAAAGTCATGTAGCTGAGCGATGTGCATGCATTCTGTTTAGAATTAACTGAACTACATCCTTACGACGAGATGCATACTGCTGTAATTAAATCACTAGTGAAATTATTAATTTAGAATTGTGTTTTCTATAGATACCGTTGCAATTCGGACTCATAATGATTAGAACTTTTTCACTCAAATAATCCCAGGAACGTAGGTAAGCTACGGACATCTCGCTGCGGAACATTCTGTATACAATATCACAACTTTATATATTTAGATTCACTTTTCCAATGCAAAAGTGCTAAAAATTCATCTATGAAATTTGTAACAAATATTAATATTGAGGGTTATTAATACAATTTAATTTGCCTACTTTCTACGACAATTCACCAGGTAACACCTCAGTGTAGCGGGGATTGCGCTATCTTATATTTCACCAAAATAAAGCCGAAGACCAGAATGATCCGAATTCTGAAATTCAAAATGATACCAAGCAATTATGTGGACAGAGTGACCATGTGGATACGTCATTGACTAGGCCTAAAGTAAATTCATATGGAACAGATTGTAACATGAAAGCAGTGGGCGCAATTATACAGACTTCCAGGAAACCAGACCACCCAAGTCGTTAACACGATGCAACAGCATGTGTCCAGTGGGGTGCCATGTTTCACATCAAAATCTCCCGAGCCGCGAGAAATTCAAACGCCCATGAATACTACATTATGAACATTTCCACGAATTTACAGTATGAATTTATACGCTGAAGTACCAGCATGCTCGTTTCTTTTTATCGATACAGCCTGAAAAAAATTATTTCAAATTTTTCAGCACTGAAATGCTGCTACTCGCTTGCTCAATACTACAAACCCTTTTCTTTTTTTTACTTTCTCTTTGTATGAAGTAAAAAGAAAGTATTATTATGTTGTTAACATCGATTTAAAATTATCCAGGGAAATATCGTGTTTTCAGCACCACTGGTATTCAGAAAGTACTTTTCTCATACGCCTGTTTGCTGTTCTGTACAGCGTAACTTTTTCTCCTAAACTACTGGAGGGGTTTTGTTCAGACTCAATACATACGAGTTAATTCATCTGGGAAACGCGCATATTGAATGTAATATTACTTCATAAAATATCACTAGTTTAAAGTAAAAATTGATAGAATGATGATTTTCTGAGTCGTCTGTAACGATTTTCTCCGTGAAAATTATTAAGCAAAAATAAATCCAAATGAAACATTGTAGATGATGATGATGATAATAATAATAATAATAATAATAATAATAAACATCATCATCATCATCATCATCTAGAAACAACATTAAACTATAAATACCAGTTCCGGTCTCTTTAGCAAAGGTTAGATCTCTGCCTTTCACAGAAGCAATGGTTAAAGACTCGTGTATTGGAATTGTAGTAAATGAGTGTTTGTCTTTCATTGGTTGTATGTCTTAACAAGCTTACGCTATGCCATCAATCCTGAAGTGAAGCAACTGGCATAAACATGGAGGGTTTGCCGACAAAATGAGATTGATTTACTGTTTATTGGTTTTACTTGCCATCTACTTTGTGATTATACCTTCAAGCACAAGGCTTTTGAGTAAATTCTGCAACAACATTGACTAACTTCGATTATCTTAAAGACTTGTAGTAGGTGTACTCTTTGTAGAATTAGGTGTAAGTAGTGAGAAAATAAAGGCGTCTTTGTAAAACTTATTCTCATTTTCGTTTCATTGCGAAGCTTTCATCTTCGTCAACGTTTACATCAACGCCAAATACTTATGTAGAATTTCCTGTAATCTATTTTCATCTGAAAAATATATAAATATTTAGTTTAAATTATAGTTATTTTAATTTATGAATAATATTCATTAAGAGAAAATACACAAAATTAGGGGACTGTTCCCGGGAAGCGGGGATGTCTGATGACCTTACTTTAGGCCGGCTATCATTCTAGTAATTTTGATAAACATACTAAAATTGGCATTTAAAATATTTTCGTTAAAAAATACATTCTTTTAATTTTAGCAAATTTTGTAAAATAATGGTTTGGTACTATAAGTAATCTACTACGAATTTTTTAGTATTTAGAAAAAAAATAAATGCAATACGTAGCAACGCTGCAGAGCATGAATAGCAGTACATACCCCTTTACTTCACTGACTTGCAGAGGGATTGATTTAATCCCACCTGCTGCAGCGTTACCGGCTTTCCACAGCCACGTACTGCAATTAACTAGTTGAATTTGCAAGTGATTAATCGAAAACTGCACTTTTTATGGCAAAATTGCTACTGTAATATGGTCAAAAATAGCTTGCTCTACACTACATCACAAAACGAACTAATATTTTTAATGATATAATGGAGTCCGCAAAACAAAATGGTATTGTTTTGAAAACCGTTCCAATTGAACTGAAATGTTGCAGTTTTTTTTTGTTCGTAAAAATTAGGAAACATATCTGAGAAATAATGTAATACGTTCCCTTGGATATAAATATGATATGCTTCATATTAATACTGTAGATTAAGAAATCAAAATATATATAGCATTGTAATCAATGTTGTCAATTCAGCGGTTTTCCAGCTAGATATGGCGTTATTCAGTGTTAATTTGGCCGGTAAAATTTATGAAATTTATATTTCTGACACAGCGATTTAGCGGGTAATTTTAACTGTCACAGCTGCAAAATATTCTCATTTTACACTGACAATATAGCAATTTAGCTATATTGTTTCATAACGGGTTTTTAAGGATCGTGTTGGCAACACTGATAATTCAAGGTGAAAAATACATATGTGAATAAGAATCTGATCTACTATACATTATGTCTAAATTATAAACAAGTATAAATATAATTTAGGAACTTACCAAAAGCTTAACGGAATAATTTTGTAAAAAATATAGCGTACAATGGGGACTCAAATGTCATCACAATGATCTAAGATGTTTCTTGAAAGTATCATTACGTTTCGTACACTTCGAAAATAAACAATATTTTTTATTCTCTAGGCTCTAGTCTTTCTTTATACAGTAAACTGCCTTTAACTTGAGACTTTAAATCTTAAAAAATGCGAGTCAGATTTACCACGTCCAGTTGAAAACTGAATTAATACAAAGGGAAAGTAGAGTTGAATGTGCACTTTATGGAGTGTAAATAACTAGAAACAAATATATTTTTTATTGAGGATCCAGTAGTATTTGCTAGCCATCTCGTATTCCAGAAAGTTTCTAAATCGGTTTTAAATGTTTTGTTTACGAAATGATGGCAGGCACTTGAACATAAGCACAAGTAGGCCTACTATCCGAACAAGCGTTCTATTTTTCCAGTCCATCAGCTGATGACTGTTAGACACTCTGAAGTTTAGTACACTGTTTAGCAAGAAGACATAATATTGCTTCAGCTGAGAACTTTTACCCTTATGTGTATTGGAAGAGTTTGACATTTTATTTGAGACAACTATATTTTCTTTTGTTAATGATATGCTATTAATAAGATATTAGTGTATCTGGCTAACAGTACTGCGGGACGAATTCAGCCTCAGACAGAAAATTGAATATTTCTCTTGAAATTCCTCTCTTTTCTGTATTTTCTTTCTTACACTGACTTTGAGTCAAAATGGGCATGTGGGTGAATAGTTTCGCTATTTTGACGGTCTAGTGTTGATTAAGAATTCACATAAAAATAAGGTCGGACTTTAATAATAATAATAATAATAATAATAATAATAATAATAATAATAATAATAATAATAATAATAATAACCTCCATCATAAACATCATTATTAATTTCAAGGATTTGGAATATGTTGGTCCATTCATTCCGACTCCATTCAAAAACTGGCCATTCCTTCGTCATCTAGGGTGTCCAATTTGTCTGCGTCCTTTAGGGTGATAGGTTTCTACGACTCCTGCATGCCGTGTAGAGTTCATTCTGGATAGGTGGTCTTTCTAACTCTATCTGTAACGTTTAATGATCTCATTTAATTCTTCAGTGCCTAATTATTCTGCTCTGATTTCTTTATTAGATTTTTTGTCCTGTAATTTATAATTTTCTATTTCTCGTATAAACCATATTTCTGTTGATTCACTTCTTTTTTCTTGTTGCTTTTTTAATGTCAAATTCTCAGATCCATATATTGAAAGTGAGATCTTATACAATTTTAAAAGTGTATTTCGGTTTGCTTTATTTAATAATGTTTTTTTTATTGTTCCACAAACTGCCCGAATCTATTTATCTTCATTTCCATAGCTCTACTTTCTAAAGAGATACGTATATCACAACCTAAATAATTATGTGAAGGAATTTACTTGTTATATCATAGTATTTTCTATTGTAATTTTAACTCTGACTAGGTATGCTTCACAAAATGCTATTACTTTTGTCTTGGAGGTAGAGATTTTCAAATTGAAAGTTTTTGCTACTTTACCGAGTTTAAAAACTGCTTCTTGTCTTCAGATTGGACAATCACTACCTGGTCGTCCGCAAAAGAAGAGTTGTGAAATCTATCCCCTTGATTAGGAGGTTCGTTCTTAGTGAAATCTTTCACTTATTAAGCATTTCATCGGTGTACATATTGGATAGTATTGGGGACAATTGATAAGCTTGTCGGACTCCTTGGTTTATATATATATATATATATATATATATAGGTTACTTTCTTTACCGACACTTTTACATTCTATTATTATTAAGTTCTCTTTACACACGCTTTGGATATTGTAGATTAGGCATTGAGGGATGCCTCCATCTTTCAAAATTTTCCATAATAAATAATTTCGATTCACTCTATGATGATGATGATGATGATGATGATGATGATGATGATGATGATAATAATAATAATAATAATAATAATAATAATAATAATAATAATAATAATAATAATAATAAATTCAGTTGATATATTATAGGCCTGTCACTTGAATAAAATTATGTACCTTCGTATGAAATTGTTTAACGTTATCGTGTAAAGCTGAGATATATGCCGCAAATAGCATTAATTGAATTTCCGCTTTCCTCAAGCGATGGAATTAAGTTCAGCATACGGATTCCATGCTGACGTACCAAAGCCAGTAACTAGGTTACTAGCCAAGCTTATCGGCGGAGATGTGATTTAATCTGATATCTCTTCAAATCTATCCGGCAACGGAGACTCTTCTGATAGCTCGCTACCGCAATGATCGTATCCATTTAGCCAGTCAGATGTAAACTTTCGGTTCAAGGGAACATCTTAAATCAAGCAATGGAAATAATGTCTGATAAACACATGAGAGAGAGCACATAGTACGATGGTAAACTAAAGAACGACATACACAAAAAGAAAAGCGGATATAGAAAACCGTTATTTATAACAGTAAATAATCCTATTAGGGTAGCAGAAAGAATAAGTATGGTAGGAACTTTGGTATTAAAAAATTAACACTCATATGAAGATCAAGAGAGTGCGGTAGCTTGAGATTAAAAGGCGTTGCGCTGCTAGCCTGAAGGTCGCTGATTCGAGTCTCGATTGGGTCATGGATTTTCTTCATTGATTTAATCGCACTGGAGTTCATTCAACCTCTGAAAGAAATTATTTACTGAATTCCGGATAAGAAGAATATTCAGGTAAACAAAAGGTGGAGTTTCGCCACCTCCCACACCATCGTATAACTCGACCGAGGCCAGTGGAGACGCGGGCGTAATGTGGAATTATCGCGATTACGCTAGACGAACACAGGAGAATTACAAGTGGCGCTCCGGGCTTCAGGACTTCACTGGCCTTGGTCGAGTAATACCTCGTCACGTGTATACTCCTATTGGTTGGTGATGATAATGATGACGTACGCGCTAGAAATTATTGCGCAGTTTCTTATGAGATGTTCATCGTGATTGATGAGTTAGACAGAAGTGGAGTAAGTTAAAATCATGAACCGAGATTCGTGGTACGTTTAGAATGCAAATATGAGTTACCACAATCCATTGTTTAAGTAGGCGGGATTCCATTAGCTCGTACTGTTGCATTTCATGCAACTAGAAACTGCGTCATAATAAAACATAACCTATACTATTTCGCATGTCTTGCAGAGACTTTTCTCGCTCTTTCGTAACCCTATAAAGTTATCTCTCCTGTATATGCATGCAAACATTATTAATATTATACTGAACATAAACAATGAACAGATACACTTTCCACTGTATTATAGAGAGGCCAGAGTTGTGCTGTGCTGTAGCGTGGTGGACCCTGCACAGGTAATTTATTAAGACGACTGCGTAATACAATTTTCATACAATTATCAAAGGTTTATTTATCTTCACATCGTTCTTGTGTGGAAAAATCGGATTGATCATCAATAAGGTATTATAAAAATGCATTAGGCCTATAGAATTCAATGTCTGTCTTCATAATAACTGACACTAATTTCCTTATTAACAGATTATACCGGAGGCACGTGGAGAGTTCCCGCACTGAGATGACAAATCACGTCACGTATCACAAAAGCATATGCATCAAATGTTTGTTTACCTGCATATTTTCCTTACCTGGAATTCAGTACAGTATCAGGGGTATTTTCTTGGGGGCAAAGCACGTAGAACTGACATCCATATTTCTACAAATGCCGGTGACTTAGAAAATATGGGAGTAACTTCCCGCTACCGTGTCAGCATAATAGAGATACCTTTACTTTTATATGAAGAATGAGAAACTTTCGAGTTAACGAAGAAAAGCATAATCAAATGAAACACGTTTTTTGACGAAGTTTAGATTGATCAAGTTAGTGAGAGATCTGTTAAAAATTAATCAGTCCGGTGGAATATAAAAAAAAAGCAATTTGTCATATAAGAAAAGTAATAGGTGACTTTTTATTGCTACGTATTGCATTTAATTTTTTCTCAATACTAAAAAATTCGTAGTAGATTACTTATCATACCAAACTACTATTTGACAAAATTTTCTTAAATTAAAAGAATGTATACCTTTTCTTTAATGAAAATATTTTAAATGCCAATTTAGTATGTTTATCAAAATTACTAGAATGATAGCATGGATAAAGTAAGGTTACCAGATATCCCCGCTTCCCGGGAACAGTCCCCTAATTTTGCTTTTCTCCTCGAACAAAATTCGTCCCTGGAATGTCTCTGAATTTAGTAATTTCTTCCCAGATATCCTCGGATTTTCATGTTAATTATTATAATTTTATGAAACTGCTGTTGAAGATCTGAGTGTCTGGAATATATATCTGCGGAATGTAGGTATATTTCTGAGATCTCCTTCAGAAAGAGAAACATTTGAAGAAAAAGTCCATTATTTTTCTTCAAATGTAGGTAGACTTGACGTGGATGAAATGATTTAGTCAATTTCATGAAATTTTTAGCTTGAAGAAATATGTGGGTCCAGAGAATATAGCAAAATGGAATGAACAAAATGTTGATCTCTGCTTAAAAGAGAGTGACATTTTTAAATTTTTCTTTGAGAAAATGATTTCCTGTGCAGCACTCCAGAAGCTAATAGAACTATCTCTGTGTCTTTCTGGAAGTAATGCTTCAGTGAAAGGAGCTTTTTCTTCATTGAACATAATATGGACATCCCAAAAATCCAGAAAGAGTTTAGAAACTGTTCGAGGCATGCTTGCTACCTTAGAATCCTCCCTGACGGTTCGGTTGAGATGGTTCCTTGTACCTAGGTTAGAGATTGTTAGTTTATTTGTTCGATTAGTTTTATGTGTGTAGGATTAGGTGTTCATTTTTATGATATAATTTATTTTATTATATTGATTTGGATGTGTAGCTTCGATTGGAATTGTGTTAAGTTAGATGTAGAAAGCAGGAGATTTAGCATGTAGCCTCGCGACGCGTGAATAGGACAAAGGATAACGGAGATATAGTGTGGAAGCTTTTGTACTTGTCAGAATAGTGAAGCCAGGCTAATCCTTTGTAGCAGCACGAGAATTGACACTAGGTGATTGATTTATTAATATTTTCTTTTTATGTCTTTTCGTGAATATTTCGCCAATTTTTAATAATTGTAAAGACATAGAACTAACTGTATTTCCATTGACATAAGCTAATGATAAAATGTTCTTTATTACAAATAGAAATATTCACAACTTGACTCGGTAAATGCTGCTTGCCGAGTGAGAAATGTGCAGCAAAGCTGCATGCCCAAAACATGTTGTATCGGTACTGTGCCTCGCCGACCAGTGGGAGGCTGCGGATTCAAATATATGGCTGCGACATTGACTCGGCATGCAGAGCGCTTACCGAATTGATGTCGTACCGATATTCTACCGCCCCGTCAGGGAGCGGCCTTAACCAACTTCAAGTGATTTGTTAGGAATTTGCTGCAAAACTGGGGATCCAGAGAAGACCTATTTAGAAAAATTCTCTCTTTTGAAAGTACCAGCAGTTTAAGTAGTTTAAGTAGTAGTTAAGAACATAAATATTTTTAGTGTGTAAATAGAATGAGCATTTTAATTTTTAAGCAGTTTTTCATATATTCATAGCCTATCTGCCCCGGGAAATTCTGAAAGAATACAACTTTGACCTAAAGCCTTTGTTGGAAAGTTGCCACTGTTATTGATCATTGAATCCTTCTCCCCTGTTGTGAAGAAACTAAGTCTCTATTTGGGACAGTAAAGGCATCACATTTAGAAGGGAGAACCATACATTCTCTAAGCAAATTGAACTCTAATTTAATCACGCCTAAGCTACATTTCCTAATGACTCTGACTTAATTGTGCTCCGTTATCGTAATCCCATAATGAGCAAAACTGAATAATAAAATGCAAGGAACGTAGTGATGTTGGTTGTAATTAGGTATATTGTGTAGTGAAACGAGATGATTTGTCTGCATTATGACAACTTTAAGCCTGTGCAAACCAATTCGTCATGCACAAGTTTTGTTCATCGTTACAGGTTCACACGTGTAAGGTCACATTTTATTGGTCCGCCTACACAGATGACTGAGCGATTGGCTCTACGAAACAGAACTGGCATAGCAGTAGAGTAATGAAGTGACGCAATGGTGAACAATAACTTTACCTGGAAGGTCATGTCCACATTGCGTGATACATGCACTGCAATAGTGCACAAAAATCATTCTCTCTCTTTTTTCTCTTCTATGACTATAGTCAAGGGACCGATGGCGGGCTTATGTGGGAGTGGCAATGAACCTCCGGTTTCCTAAAAGTCGTAAGTAAGTAAGTAATGACTATAGTCATGGAAAAGAAGCAAAAAATAGCCTATAATTAGGTATACTCATTCTCACATCCTTGCAATGGCTCTTGAGGCTGAAGGAATAACATACTACGTGAACTGCAAGTTTGTTTGCCACTTTTCTCATTCCGAGATACAAATTTACAAAATAGAAACATAGAATAATTTGAAGGATAGAAAAGGTAGGAAATAAGACTCTCTCTCTCTCTCTCTCTCTCTAGTCTAAACAGTTGACATACTCCTGACTCACTCATCCGAGGTGGTAATTTAGGTTATAGTCGTCACTTCGACATTACGACGAAGTGAAGAGAAGCAAATAGAAATATTTGAAATGTGGATTTTGAGAAGGATGGAACGTGTGAAGTGAAAGGCAGAATAAGAAATGAAGTTGTGCTGGAAAGAGTTTGTGAAGAAAGAATGATGCTGAAACTGATCAGGAAGAGGAAAAGGAATTGATTGGGTCATTGGCTAAGAAAAAACTGCCTACTAAAGGATGCACTGGAAGGACTGGTGGACGGGAGAGGAGTTCGGGGCAGAAGAATATATCAGATGATAGACGACATTAAGATAGGATCATATGAGTCAAAGAGGAAGGCAGAAAATACGAATGATTGCAGAAAGCTGGGTTTGCAGTGAAAGACCTTTCCTTGAGCAGAACACTAAATTAATGAATGATAGCCGATGAGTTCGTGAGCTAAAATCCGACAGCGATAAATAATAATCAGCATGGCTTACCCGGATGAAAATACATTAAGAAAAAAGAGTTGAATATTTTGAAAGGTGGTAGTATTCATAAAAAAGAAAACAAGATCTAATAAACATAGGACCTAAAATTAATATCTTCCGAGGTATGAATCAGCATCGTAGGAGATGATCATGTAACTTCTATTCATTGCAATACATTCTTCTGCTCTAAGTCTTAGGGACTCACACCTTGTTATCGTTTTGTTCACCGGGTACTACATTTCCGATATGATACTGGATACCCAATGAGAAACAAGCAAAAGGTCACAATAGAAGATATAACTCTTGTTTCGTACAACATTTAATTTTAGGATCCATGTTCATTAGACTTTTTTCTCGTTTTGATGAATAATACTACCTCTCAGGACATTGAATACTTCTACAAAATCAAAAACACATTGAACATCTCCTATGGTGTTGATGAAAAACTACTCATACCTCGGAAAATATTTATTAATTTTAGTACCCATATACATAATTCTTTTTTTTTTTTTGTTTTGATGAATACTACCAACCTCTTAGAATACTGAAAGTATGTATTAAAATGGAAATCGCATTGAACATCTCCTATGGTACTGATGAACAACTACTCATAATTCGGAAAATATTTATTAATTTTAGTACCCATGTTTATGAGCCTTTTTTTCCTTGTTCTGATGAATACTACCAACCTCTCAGAATACTGAATGCATATTTGAAAATGGAAATCGCATTGAACATCTCCTATGATATTGGTGAACAACTACTAATAACTCGGAAGATATTTATTAAATTTAGTACCGTGTTTATTAGCCTTTTTTTCTTGTTTTGATGAATATTCCCAACCTCTCAGAATACTGAATGCATGTTTTAAAATGGAAATCGCATTGAACATCTATGATGCTGATGAAGAACTACTCATAACTCGGAAGATACTTATTAACTTTAATATCCATAATTAATAGACTTTTTCTTGTGTTTATGAATACTAAGTACCATACCTCAAAATAAGTTACCGAATACCTATTAACATGGAAATCACATTGAGTATTTTCTAGTTGATGAACAATAATATCTCATAAGATATTAATTTGAGGGCTAATGATTATTTGTGTCTGTTTCCTTGTTATCATGAATACTAACACCTCTCAAAATATTAAATCCATTTTAACACCTTATAGCTAGGAGGCCCATGTTACAGATTTAAGGCAAAAAGAGACATATTCCTGATGGAGGGCTTCAAACAAAACATATCGGCTTTTTGTCGCTCACGTCGACATATTATGGAGATAGTACAGTGGGTCCAAGTGACATTCACCTAATATAAGATTATATTCTATTACACGAAGGATTTTACATTGTGTATATTATGTTTTTTTTATTATTATTTTAGTTTCTTGACAAATGAAAGATAAACGTTATGCCACTGAAATGTTAGCTCTAGAGCTTCGAATTTCTACACTGGAGATAAGAGCTGAATTTCCAGCACTCCGAAAGGAAAAAGAAAAATTTTGTTGAAACCAGTTTTTTAGAAGTATTTCCGCCTTCGCCGAGGTAATTATCTTAAAATATTCTCTATCATCACCGCACTATCACTATCTAAGGAAAAGGAGTCCGAATTTGACTGCCCTGTAACACATCCTCTCATACAAAGGAAGAGCTAAGTAATTTGATTAGAAAAAATTGATAGAAAAGTTACCTACTTCTCAAAGATGTACGTTATGGTTAAGATGCAATTTTGGCAGTTCGCGAAAGCTACAGTCGAAGGTTTATGTACTGCAAAAGTAGTGCATATGTCTGTTTTTTATTAATATGATTTTCTAACAAACATAGGTACCTTAATATTGTGAATCAAAAAATGATCTACCCGGTACAAATATGAAGAGCGCACTAACAAAGTGGTTGACCTGCTATGCATTGATTTTAATTACGTTCATTTAATTCTGCCTGTATTCATTCCAGCAGAAGTATTTTCAATAAAATTCATAAAGAAATTTACTCGTTTTGACTACTTTAAAGACTTCTAATACCTAATATAGAACTGAAATAGTCAGGAAGTAAAAATGTGGTAATAAAACGAAAAAGAGAGTTTTTGACTAACTTCTTTCACATAGTCCCTCGATCTCTACTTTGAATAGCGATGAGTTGAAAGGGTATAACATCTGCGCACATGCCCGTATTACACTAACCATACAAATGTTCATTTTTATGCATACGGAAATACCGACAGGGAATACCAGAGTCGACAGAAGGAAACAGACCACACAAAATCATTGGGAAAAAAACTATCCTGACTATTCCACGTTTAAAAGTAAAACAGGGAGGTAGATGTTTTGCAAATTTTTAAGTCAGAGAGGAAGATTTCAATGCACATGAAGCCTTTCATGTAAGTTACCCAGACATTTCACAATAAAATATTCAGCATTTAGCCTACGGTTTAGTCAGCAATGCGGTTGAAACAGAACTGTGAATTAAATGCCAGGAAGCATGCTAACACACTCTAGGCATCTCTACGGACTATACAGCCATTAACCAAATTAATTTTTAATTATATGATACTGACAAGGTAAATTAGATACTATCTTGTTTCATGACTAATGACAATTAAGAAAATATTTGTAAAAAGTGCTTAATTTATCATATTAACAGATAAGATCAACTACACTTTCCTGAATTTACTAATCTGACAAAATATAATTCAGTTTCTGACTATGAGATGAAGTATTTGGAAGGTGAAGTTAACTACTCTCAATACTCTTAGGATAATGAGTCAAGATACAGTTACTAACAAAGGGGTTTTCACATGGTTGATATATTAAAATATCAGAAAACACTATTGAAGGTTGGTCGCACAGTCATTTGTATTCGAACAACCCTAAGAATGCGACAGGATACGGAGTTCTTTTTGAGAATTTTAATTACAACATTGATTTTTTGAATGCCGGACCACTGTTTATTTAACCTGGGCCCATCCCATCCAAATTCACAGGCGAGATAGTGCATAGCAGCGGGCGTACGATACAATACAAAGGCATTCTTCAGAATTTCACTAATGACATCGACATTTCGTGTGGATTTTCCATATACCACAAGCATAGTTTCACACATGATTCCCGTTTTAGGCCTACTTGCCTTACAGGAGGAATTTTAAACTTGGGCTAGAAGGTAGTACAATAATCATTTCTATATAATGAACAGAATAGAGCAAAAAAGCAAAAAAAAAAAAAGAAGAAGAATACAAGTAATATGTTTTTAAATTAGCAAAATAGATGCATCTATCTGCCCCGTCAACATATCCAGGCACGCCGGTTTATTTAACCTGGGCCCATCCCATCCAAATTTACAGGCGAGACAGTGCATAGCAGCGGGCGTATGATACGATATAAAGACATTTTTCAGAATTTCACTAATTACATTGATCTATCGAATGTCGTGTAGATCTTCCATATACCACAAACATAATATGACACATGACTCTTGTTTCACTTGCCTTACGGAAGGAAATTGTATACTTGTAGCTAGAAACTAGTAGAGTAATCAATCATTAGACTTAGCGCTCGACATATCTGAAAGAAAATCATTCCTATACAATAAACAGAATTTATACGTGTCTAAATTAATGTATGGACAAACGATAATAGTTTTCTTCTTCTTCTTGACCACTGAGCTTATTACTACTAATGCAACCAGCACTAGCCCCATTACCATCGTTTCTTTTTCTTCTCTTATTCTCCATTATTTTTCTTTTATGTCTTCAACGTGAAATTTTCAGTTTGTAATGGTAAGTGACGTCCTGTATTTGTTCGTCCTTTTGTTTTTCTAGCAATAATTATCTATCGCCTTTCATACTTCGTGCGCGGGCCGAACACTTTTATCTAAAATCTCTTCTCCAAATGTTTCTACTAAAAACATATGTTTTATTAAATCATGCATTTCTTATTTTTCTCTACTTTGTACGTATTCCACGCGCCTTAGGAATCTCGTATGATGTTTCTAGTCCATATCACTTTAGTATAAACATCCTCAGACAGACATTACTTTATAAACTATGTACAATCAATGTTTCTTTACTCTTCCAAACTGACAGCGGTGTACGCTGCTAAGCATGATGTTGAAGTCATGATCGTGGGCTCGAATCTCGTGTAGGACATGGATGTCTTACAGTTGCCATCGTGATGTTCTGTGTTGCCATAAGCAGATATCTTTCTTAAACCGACAAGTGACAAGAAGACTAATGACAAGCATGCATTGTCGTTTTTCAATGCATTGTAAATGACAGTAACAACGACAAGTAAATGTCAAGAGAAATTTATTTTCCATATTTACTTCTTATGTACTTTCAGTTCGTTTTGTCAAGTGCAAAATGTATTGGAAAATTTGTTTACATTCTTTAGATTTCCACTTCGGAGTTATATGAAGAAATAATAACCTAGAATGAATGTGGTGCGAGAAATACTGAAGAAGAAATAGCAGTAAAATAGAATAGAACGTGCAGACAAATTATTGTTTATTGCTGTACGAAAAATAAATGCCAATTTAATGAGATTCTAGCTACCTTCACTTAAAATTTTTAAGATAATAAATATAAAATATCAGTAGCAGTGCCTCGTAAGTACATACTTTCTTCGATATTTTATGTCAAAAACAATATACGATAGTACTAGTCAGTGTATTTATAATTTTAATGCAAATTAGAACATCATCTACCCTTTGTTGGTCTCCGACATTACAAGAAAAGGATATCACTATTAATGTATTACCAGTACAGTCTTTAATACACTGTAGTCACGTCGCTGTTATTTCCGGCATGGCTCCGCCTCTTTGCTTACGTCCTATAAAGAGTAGGTACATATAATCGTTCGCCATTTTAGTTCTTTCATTGCCAGTTGCGGTTAGCAGACGACGCTATTTTCCGCACCTTTAAACATTGTCACGTCGTAGCACCTATGATAATTGCGTTGTAAATTTTAGGTTTCATAGATAAATATCTAAGGAAAGCATAGAAAAAATTCGAAATCAAAATGTTTTTTGGGAAGGGAGAAAAAATTACTAACTTCGAAGTGTCATGTTCAAAATAGACATTGACACCTTCAGAAGTTTCTCCATTTTTAACTTTAGATGGGATTCAAAGCGAGAGAAATGTTTAGAAAGAATTACATTTAAAAGTGATTCCTATTCAAAATCTGTACCGTACTAGTTTCCAATTACTGGGACTATCATATGCGCGGACCTCAGTTTGCAGAGTAACAACTTAGGTCTGTTAGAACTGTGGATTCTCATAGAAAAGCCGGCCCTTCGGCGGGGCAAGTGGGGCGGTCACCCCAGGCCCCGCGCTTTGTGGGACTCGCTGCCGGAAAAAAATTCAATCTATCGATTACGTTCTTATTATAATTTTTAATGCGAGAAACTTAAAAATAAATAGCTAAGTGAATGTTGAGATAGCTTTTGTATACATAACGAAATCAATTGTTGACTATAATGTTAATGTATGTGGATCAAATGTTGCACGGTTTGTTGAAAGTTTAATTACCGGAGTATCCAGCTGCATGGCTCTAAGTCGATTGTTACCCTTGATTATATTATTGTTATTATTATATTATTATCATTATTATCATTATTATTATTATTATTATTATTATTATTATTATTATTATTATTATTATTATAAACAAATACACCTAAAAGAGCGCGGAATTAAAATTTATACTGTTGTAAATTCTCGTCTGTTTGCTGCAAACGGCAAGGAAAGAACGAAAATGGCGGACGATTATACCCAGTATCTATAGAGCCTTAGGAAGTCCATAACGAAATCAACAGCGAATGACAAGACGCACATGTTTAAATGTAGCCGACTTGCAACGTGATTGGCTGCCGGAAATAAGAGCGACGGAACTTTTATAACTTAAAGCTTTGAAGGACGAAGAAAAAGGTTAATAATACAATTGACAAAATATCTGCATGTTCATACCTTTTACTCAACTGATATACTGTTTATGCTTGTAAATTAAAGTAATACACATATAATACTTCGCATTCGTAATTGAAGATATAACTTTCCAAAGGGGCAAAGTGTCAATTTTTCAAATTTCATTTTATTCAGTCTAAGGAAGGTACAGCCATCCATATGAGAATATCATACTAAACGGGCTCTGTCGTAGTTCATCTGTAAGTGACTCAATTGTATACCAAAGAGCGGTGTCGGAAGTATCTCACCTTGCATTTGACAGTGTTTCTTTATCAATATCTCAGAAACTTCTTTTTGGTACTTCGCTCCTTCAAAAAGATGGTGTTTATTGTGTATTACTTTTTGTATAATTTTGTCCTTGTTCCACATCTCAAAGCTAAAATGCTGATGTAGCACAATAAAATTAATGTAATGTATTATTCACTTGTAGCAACATAACACACATTGTTGTTAATGTTCAATAGATCCAAATAAGTTTTTTTAGCTTTTAAATATCCATATTAATCCATGTTCGATTGTTAACTTTTGAGAAAAAATATAAAATTAAAAGTAACCCTTGGTACGACAGCTCACAAGGACCCAAGGCCCTATAATTTTACAAGTTGGCAATTGTCCGCCGGTGTCCCATGTGGATGCGTTAATCTACCGCAGTAATTCTGTTTTACGATTTCCCATTGTTCTCGTCAAATTTGTAAGGAAATGACAGTAACTTAACGAGGTTTCTAAAAATTAGTATGAAATAAAAATGTTTTAACTTGTTAATTGTCTCCTTTTACTAGTCATACAAGTAAAACGAGTCCGTTTAAGAAAGAGAAACCTGACCGTCGTACGTATCCAACATCGCTGAAGTCTCATTTTTATTCATTCAGTTTTCAGTATGAGGTCGAGAAAGGCCTCTCTCCCCAAAAGGAATAGGCAGAGAGATGATATACTTTCCAAAAATAAGTTATACGAGTTCTAAAACAAATTTATCTTCTCAACAAAACTACCATATTTGAATGAAAACGTAATTTACGTTTAATCCTAAATTCAATTAATATTTCAAAGAACAAAACGTGTGTTATTTAATGAAATGATGAATACGGTAGCCGTTACTACTTCTTTGGGCAGACACACAGATGGCGAATTAACATCCATATTGCAAATTTATCCGCTTTCGTATTTCAAAATTACCCTGTCAACTGCAAACACAATTAGAACGGATCACGTATGCTACTGCCTTTAAGCGGCAGTCATCCATTCATCACCGCCGGTAAGTGACTGCCGATTGTGCAACCGGCCAGGAGATGCATATTCATGGGATTTTCACTTAGCAAAATTTTTAAAAACATTTTCATCTTTCAGGGTTCAACTATATTCATGGACATTCTTGTAATGTTTAAATACTTCCTTACATCTAATTCTGTTGCGTATATTTATGGGGACAGACCATATTGTCCGCTACTGCTTCACAGATCAGCTGTTTATCTCTTAGTCTATCGCATTATCTCGTCCTCTATCGATCAGTAGTTGAATGCACGCTTACGAATTTTTTTTTCCCCCCATTCTCGTTAGAAGGCACTTTCAGTTTGTTCTGTGTTATATAATTTATTGCTTCTGTATTAATTCTCTCCTCATGTATATGCTACATTTGCATGTTATCATGTTTCATGCATCCCGCAAAACCCACTACTGCTTTCTTTAATTTTTGCGTAGGCACCGCCATTACATTGTAGAATTTCATTTTTGCATCTTCCTAGTCTCATTTTTAGATGTTCTTTGAGTTATCCTTCAAACTGTATGTATTTATCTTAATATCATAAGTATAATTGCAACTGATATCACAGTCTATGTAGGTTGAAACTTGAAGCATGTTATAGACTGCTATCATTACTATTTTGACGTGCAATATTATATACGACCTAGACTAATTAAAAAAATGAAAGGTTTCTATGGAACGGAAATTCACTTCGGTTGTCACGGAAATACTTACGTCCGATAAAATTACGAAAGAATCCATTCCTAAACATAATGAAGTCCGCATACACATGGTGATTCACGAAGATTGTGCCATACTCTAGGATCTGATTTCTGATATTGTGATAGAAAAGTTCACATTATTATTATTATTATTATTATTATTATTATTATTATTATTATTATTATTATTATTATTATATAACCTATTATGACCATAGTTACAGTTCAAGAAGACACATCATATCATGCCCCTTGTTTAAACCCAAATGCAATTCTGAAGCAGGTCTAAGGCATGGTTCAAATTTCGGCCCAAGATTGTACAACAACTTCATTAAAAAGATTCAAAATTAGCATCTTCCAATAATAAATTATTTAGAAAGCAAGCACTTCAACTGATTTTAAATCCTGATTAGTATACATTACAGTACTTCATTATATTATTGCATAATATTTTGTATTTAGGTCTATTTTACAATTGTATTATTTAGTACTTTTCCATTTTACTTTATTATTGTTTAAAGGGGTCATGGTCCCTTGGGCTTTCTAGTTAACCCCTCTTCTGTATATTATCTCATATAATTTCATTGTATTTCTTGTATTATTATTATTATTATTATTATTATTATTATTATTATTAGTATTATGGTATTTTTCACTTTATTTTTGCTTACCTATACTTCATTAAGGGGTAAGGTACAGCTTACAGCAGTAAAATTTTGGAAATATTCAACATTTTTTCTCCATAACTATATCTTGTACAATAATGAAAATTAGTATGTATAAAACAATGTTCTTCTGCTAGGATATGAAAAAAAATATATTTTTGCGATTAAAAAAATATTTACTTTTTTTTTTTTTTTTTTTTTCAAAATTCTGTTCACTGTGCACTGATGAAGCGTTTCCCACATAACTCAAAAACTATCCACCATTCTCTGATGAAATTTCCTGTGTGTAGTTATGCATGTCATATATACAATATGATGCAAAATCACTTCTCTACCTTTGATAGATTGTCTGATAAAAAATAAATTCAATTAAAAATGGTTAAATATCAGTACTTTCTTCTAACACAAAATAAAAAAAAATATTATTTATTGAGGAATGTATTTGAAAGAGCATGATATTGTAAACATGAGTTTCAGCAATAAAATAAAAGAGAGAGAACATGAAAAAGTTAACAAGTTTATGAGTTATGAGGGAAACGCTTCATCACTGCACAGTAAATTGCCACCATTTTGAATTTTGAAAAAAAATATATATAAATACTTTTTTAAATCGTAAAAATATATTTTTTTTTCATATAGCAGAAGGATAGTATTTTACACATACCAATTTTCATTATTGTACAAAATACAGTAATGGAAGAAAAAAGTGTTGAATATTTCCAAAACTTTTACTGCTGTAAGCTGTATCTAACACCTTAATTAAGTTAAACAATTAAATAATTATTTTAGTATAGGCTTAAGCGTGTAACATTATTTCATCATTTAATGTAAACTCCACTCCCGGCCAAAAGCTTTTGCTTCATCGGGAGTGCCAACCAAAAGTGTACTATTATCTTTCAAATAAAATTATTATTATTATTATTATTATTATTATTATTATTATTATTATTATTATTATTATTATTATTATTATGTAAACATAATATGTCATACGCGTATTTTTAAATTTGAGTGAGTTACACCCTGAATGTCAAACATAAGCGTGGGAATTACGAAGGTTTAAGCATTTACATTATTTAAGAGAATGGTACTGAGTGTATTATAAACTCATTAAAAACATTCGCATAATTGCTCACCTGAAAAATATGTACTAAACCCGATTAATGTTCAAAGACCCCACTTTCTGCAGCAATACATGAAGCCGTCTGGGGTTTTAAAGAAATAGCCTAATCTTGTTCAGATGTGCCTTGACTTGAAAGCGAAACGGAGGCGTGTACAACACACATGTGACTATAGAAAGTTAATAAAAGCTTGGAATTATTCACACTCACACACAGATAAACGAATAAAGAGGATGAGAATTAAGAACCAATATTTGAACCAATATTAGATAGGGTAAATATTAGTAATATTGTGATACTAATAATATTATGATAATACTTTTTGAGAATTTTTTACAATTTTACTGAGCGAGAGAAGGACCAGTTTTGTGCAGAAATTTGTCCACGAACATTCCCTTCATACGTTAACGCAAGAAACCGATCTTCCTCTCGCTCAGTAAAATTGTAAAAAAAATTGTCAAAAAGAACTATCATAATATTATTAGTATCAAAATATTACCAACCTTTACCCCATTCACAAGTAGCGAGAATTCTTGGTTACGTAATTAACATGGCTCAAGGACACGAAATAAAAAACACACACACATAGTCCCTATAGAGGGTGAATCAAACCAGAGATGACTGTTGTATAGTATGGTACAGCTTGCAGGAGGAGCGTGGAAGAAGCCCATGCGCATATTAGACATCTGGTATGTGGTCCGTTGTAATATCTCAACATTTAGATGTTAGCGAGAACGCAGGTAAATTTTCTCTGGAGCATTCTTAATCAAAGACAAAATTTTTACGTGACATAAATCTAAGACACGGGACCCCCAGTTTTACTTCTCTTCCGAAGAAAGCCATGCTATGGATTTTAATCCCCCTTAAAAATCTGTCAGTTTGAAACCTTCAACTTCGGATCTAATGCCAAGCATGATAACCACTGGATAATTGAGGACGACAGAGAACTGTTGTATAGACATTGTTAACCAAAATGAAACGTAATTAAATTTCACTGCAAAATACCTCCATACGAACTGAATAGATGATACAATACATAATGTCGTACACACTACAGATCTTTAGTGTAACACAGTGAAACTTCCCATAACAGACACTTCCAACTGACGAACACTTCTTTATAACAGACATCTTAAAAATTACCTGCAGAAATACACGTATTCTTAGAAGATAAAATATATAGCGGACATTCTTAATAACGAACGTGGACAGCCTCAAATAGGCTATATAACGGACATTCTTAATAACGAACGTGGACAGCCTCAAATAGGCTATATAGCGGACATTCTTAATAACGAACGTGGACAGCCTCAAATAGGCTATATAGCGGAATTTCTTAATAACGAACGTGGACAGCCTCAAATAGGCTATATAGCGGACATTCTTAATAACGAACGTGGATAGCCTCAAATAGGCTATATAGCGGACATTCTTAATAACGAATTAATATATTCAATGGAAATCAATTAATTAGATCCTTCAATATCGGGAAACAAAAAATTTATAATATAATTTAATAAACCCTGATACACAAGGTACAACAAACAATTTTTTTACATTTTCTTTATCAACAATTTGGTTTACTTCATGTTTGGACAGCCTCAAAAGCAAATTTTGGTAAGATTATCTTCTGAATATCGGGCAGGCAAAGCAAGTGATTTTTCCTTTTTAAGAGATACCGATTGAAACTAAAATGTGCAAAGATTGCAAGAAATAAATAAGATTTTTAGATTTATCTTAATGCACAATGTGATGTACAGATCAATTTATTGTATTTATGTTGAAATGTTAAAAGATTTTCAAAAATAAACAAATATTGTAGATTTCTTTCAATGCACAATGTAATGTTCAACACAGTTTATGTTATTAGGCCTATTTGTTAAATTGTACCAAGATTGCAAGAAACGAACAAAAATTGTAATTTCTTTTAATGCACAATATATTGTACAGTACAGACTGTGTTATTTTATGTTAGAACGTACAAGATTGCAAAAAAATAAACAAACATTTTAGAATATTTAAAAAGATTACAAAAAAAAAACATAAATTATAGATTTCTTTTAATGCACAATGTAATGTACAGTACACTATACGTTATTATATGTTCAGAACAGTATTTCATTTTTCAAAACTTGATATTTGCTTTGTGTGAGGATATAATATATTATATTTATATAAGTAAGTGTAGAGTTTAATATAAAGAATGGTAATGATTTTCATACTATTTTCTAAATAGTGGGCACTTTTCAATAACGGAAATTTATTTTTCTCCTGGCGGTGTCCATTACTGGGAAGTTTTACTGTAAAACATATCATTGACAAGCTTAGAACATCCAATAGAAAATCCGAGGAGTTATCTAAAGAAAATGCCATTCAAGTCTAGCTACCACAAATTTCATCGATGCTAAACAACTTTTCAGTTGGTTCAGTGTAGTTAAATAATTGGTGAAGCATATTCATGTAGAAGAAAAAATATATAAAAATCCTAATTTTTAAGTCATTACATAACATTTAAGGCAGTGCTATAAGATTCTTGCTCCAAATAAACAGTGAGCTTATAAATTATCTTTGGGAACGAGGTTAGTAATACAGATATAATTCTCTGAAAAGGTATCACATTGCAGGCTTTCCAATTCTTGATCTCTCAGACCGAGATTTGTGGCATTAGATAAAGTAATACCATAGCCCTGGATGTGTTATTTAGACATCTCTAACTCCCATACAGAAGACTGCAGGTTTTTTTCTCATCTAGAGTGTAAAAGAAAAGTTGAAATCACTCTTCTAACGTAATGAAAGTCATGTATAGTAGAACCAATAGACTGGGTGCAGGAGATGGATTCAAAGAGGCGGAGTTGGCTGGTTAATAAGATTGGGCTTCCCGGGCAAAACGCGTCGCTTTGCCTAGGTTCAAGAGAGCTGGAGGCTGCGCGTGGGCGAGATGTAAAACGGACCGTGCGAGCAGTGGCGGTTCGTGACAGAGGACATTGACTTTCTGTCCATTACGATACATGACAAGTAAACAGACGCTTGCATCGAACGACCTAACCTCTGCTTGTGTGCGCATTTACACAAGCTACTTCACAGCTTATCTACCCATCTACCTGTCAAAACGTTCCTCCATAAACAAAACCATCCACCCACCCGTTTATCCTTCTCCAAATCAATGAATCCATCTGCCTATTCTACCTTCCATTAAACAACTAAATCATTCATTCATCCATTCACCCATAATGTAAATTCGTAATGACGTACTCGCAGACCACCGGCGTAGCTCTGTCGGTTAAGGCGCTTGCCTACCGATTCGAAGTTGCGCTCGGGCACGGGTTCGATTTCCGCTTGGGCTAATTACATGGTTGGGGTTTTTCCGAGGTTTTCTCCAACCGTAAGGCAAATGTCAGGTAATTTATTGCGAATCCTCGGCCTCATCCCGCCAAATATCATCTCACTATCACCAATCTCATCGACGCTAAATAACCTCGTAGTTGATACAGCGTCGTTAAATAACCAAGTAAAAAAAAGAACGTACTCGTATATCAATTCACACACACACACACACTCATCTATCCGTACACACATTCCTCTATTTCACACTCATCAATCTATCCGTGCACAACTCATCTACCTTTATACTCACCCATCTATCCGTACTCTCACCCATCTATCCGTTAACCCACCAATCTATCCGTTAACCCACCCATCTATCTGTTAACCCACCCATCTATCCGCATTCTCAAGCCATCTATCCGTTAACCCACCCATCTATCCGCACTCTCAAGCCATCTATCCGTTAACCCACCCATCTATCCGTTAACCCACCCATCTATCAGTACTCTCAGCCATCTATTCGTTAACCCACCCATCTATCCGCACTCTCAGCCATCTATCCGTTAACCCACCCATCTATCCGCACTCTCAGCCATCTATCCGTTAACCCACCCATCTATCCGCACTCTCAGCCATCTATCCGTTAACCCACCCATCTATCCGTACTCTCAGCCATCTATCCGTTAACCCACCCATCTATCCGTACTCATCCATCTATCCTTTAATCCACCCATCTATCCGTACTCTCATCCATCTATCCGTTAACCCACCCAACTATCCGTCCGTCCATTCATGCATCCTTGAATCTCTCCATGATTACAAATATTTTCATAATTCTAGTGAAATTTATTCTAAACAAATACTTTCTTTGGCACATTGTGGGATTGTTGTGTTGTGGAATCATCACAAACACCACACATCCGTCTAAGATAATGCTGAACATTACATTAATAAGGAACACACATTCACTGTAAAGGCTATATTCGAACCTATGAACGTGACTTTAATGTGACATTAAAGTTTGAACACTAGTGAAATTCTCTGTATGGAGTGTGGCATTGTATGGGGAAGAAACATGGACATTACGACGAAGTGAAGAGAAGCGAATAGAAGCGTTTGAAATGTAGATATGGAGAAGAATGGAACGTGTGAAGTGGACAGATAGAATAAGAAATGAAGCTGTGTTGGAAAGAGTGGGTGAAGAAAGGATGATGCTGAAACTGATCAGGAAGAGGAAAATGAATTGGGTGGGTCACAAGCTGAGAAGAAACTGCCTACTGAAGGATGCACTGGAAGGAATGATGAACGGGAGAAGAGTTCGGGGTAGAAGAAGATATCAGGTGATAGACGACATTAAGATATATGGATCATATGAGGAAACAAAGAGGAAGGCAGAAATTAGGAAAGACTGGAGGAAGCTGAGTTTGCAGTGAAAGACCTGCCTTTGGACAAAACACTAAATGAATGAATGAATGAAAGTTGAATCTGTAAATTTTACTGCATTTCATCATCATCATCATAATCGACATGCAAGTATTGGGCCTCAATGGCCCGTTACGGTCTCTAGCCATCTCCTTTTAGGTCTTTCAGGAAGTCGACGATCTTTTGGTGTAGACTATATGATAAGATTAATTTGGGAAACCACAGTGCATTCCGTTCATGAAAAAACGAGGTTCTACGGACAGTCACAGCGGTAAAACTATTTCATCACACTGGAGGAAATACCAGTATACAGACCTGTCTAGAAGGTCTAGACTAGTGGTAGCATCCATACCGGTAGATTACTCGGCATGGTCCTCGTAAGCTCACCAGAGGAAAATCTCACTACGTAGAAGTCTCAAAACCAATGTAGCCGGAATGCAACTTACGTTGTCTACCCGGATAGACATTTACTGCATTTACACATTCGCGGGCTCAGAATGACAAGGTTCTATCTGACATTTTTAGAAAAAGCTAGTTTGAAAAGATTCTTATCTGCACTGATTTTATTAACAACCAAACTTTTAAAATGCTCTCCTGTAAAATTTACTGAACACTAGATAGAACCTTGTCATTCTGAACCCTCCATCATAAAAAAATGTATGCTTTCTGCTTAATAATAATAATAATAATAATAATAATAATAATAATAATAATAATAATCCGTGGCGCTACAGCCCGTGAAGGGCCTAGACCGACCAGCCGGCTGCTGGCCTCCCGCCCACATGCCGAAGCAGAGGTGGACGATCATCCAACCAGAATGGAGGTATCGTGTGGTTAGCACGATGATCCCCCCAGCCGTTATAGCTGGTATTCGCAACCGGATTTCGCTACCTATCGTAGCTCCCCAAGTGCATCACGATGCTGGGTGGGCACCGGTCCCATACACTGGCCGAAATTTCATGAGAAAATTTCTTCCCCCATGGGGACTCGAACCAGCGCGCATTCCGTAACGCGAGTTCTAGGCGGGATGCCTTAGACCGCGACGCCACGGCGCGGGACCTGCTTAATTACAGTCTACAAATAAAAATAATTATTAAGATTGAACTAATCCTGTGAATTTAATGACAAAATTAAAATTACGATAAAATTTTACTACAGAAAGTAAGACAAAGAGCTAAATTAAAAATAAGAGAGAAAATTTAAAAAAAGAAGAGAGGCAAGTAGGAAAAAATAGGAGAGCAATAAAAAAGAAAGGCAGAAGTAATTAAGGAAGACAGAAAGGAAGAAAGAAATAAACAAATATATATCGATAGAAAAGAGAGAAGAGACGAAAGAAATAAATGGGAAAGGAAGGAATAAATAAAGAAAGGAAAAGATATGAAAGTAGAACAAGGAAAAGGGGAAGAATACACAAGGAGAGGAAGGGGAAAATATAAAGAATAAGATAAGGAAAACAAAAAAGAGAAGAAAATAAAAGAAGAGGAAAGAGAAGAAATTTGACAAGGAATAAAAGAAAAAATGAGAAAATAAAACGACAGAAGATGAAAGGAAAATGTAAAGAAAGAAGATAGAAGAGAAGAAAATAAATTAAAAGAAACGAAAAAGCTAGAAAGAAGCAAATAATGTAAAATGAAATAAAGTAATAAAGATTAATAATAATATGAAATGAAGGAAAGAAAGAGAAACGAGAAACAAAAACAAAAGAAGAGACAAGGGAAATGGCGAAGAGGAAAATATCAAGAAAGAATGAAACAAAAATGGTGATAGAAAGAAGTGAGAGAGGGAATAAAGGAAGAAATAAACAACACACGTCAGAAAAAATAAAAATAAATAAACGAATAGAGAAGGAAAGAGAGTAAGAGGAGAAAAGCAAGAGAATAGAAAGAAAAACGGGAAGAAAAAGGAAAGAAGAAAAGAAGTAAAGCTGAAGACAAGAAAGGAAGGACAAAAAAGGAAAACATAAACAAAGGTAAAAGGCAAAGAAAGAAAGAGTGAAAGAGAGAGAAGCTGAAGCAGGTTCAACACTCGGTATAAATCATACGCGGAATGAAACTCCACCAATAGCAGCAGAATAAGAGCCGAGGATTTGACGAAAATGCACACCAATGCAGAAGTTTATGAGAAGAGCCGACGGAAGGGGAGGAAATGGCCAGATAGCGTTGGTAAGAGGACTGGACGAGTGGCAAAATGCGAACCAAGTAATGACAGGAGGAAATAAGTGCTGAAGCTTTAGAAGATGAAAGAGCAGTAAAAGAGGCGAGTGTAAATTTGTTGAATTCCCAAACGGTTTGCTTGGGAGAACGAAATGTGACCACTTCAAAGACAAATACGATTTACTTACAAGAGTATGCTATATACCTCGCAAGTTTAAATACAGATGTATGAAGAATAGGCCATGCTTATTTTATCTGTACCTTTTTTGTAAGGAAACAAATTAAGAAATAATATCGCCATTTGAATTCAGTTCAGGTATTAACTTACTCGACATTCATACACCACATCAAAAGCGAAATATCGGAAATATTAAACATAGCAAGGTATTAAAATACATCATGAACACTGTAGTATTGACGAAATATGTGTATTTTATCATACCAAGGTATTATTTTTAAATTCTGTTTGGGCTTAAAACATTATTTGAACAATATTAATCAAGAAATTATTTATTATTACTTGGATTAATAATAACAACTTTTGCCTTTTACTTTTACTTTTGCTGCACTCGGATTGTCTCTGTCGATAGAATGTAGGATTGGATTAGAAGGGCACGGAAAGCAAACAAATATGAAATTTTTCATCTCGACATAACTTCCAATACAGGACCTAGATCCGCTCAGTTTCCTACAAAATGGAATACCAAATCCTTCCAAAGACGTGAAAGGACATCTTAAACTTTCATATTTATAAACTTTAAATTATATATTTATTACTAAGTATTTTTGGTTAGTTATAATTCTGTAGATTGATAAATACGTTCATTAATAATTAATAGAAAATATTATTTTTGTTAGGGATATCAAACTGAATTCTTGAATAACTATTTTGTTGTAATTATTTCAATGTACCGGTTCTTTTTGAGACGCAAGATTTTTGTCTCTGTCTTATAATAAAGTAGATTGCTGTCCTGCGCCATAGCCTCAAATTAATCGATACAGAATACGCGCTGATCCGAATCGGGAAGAAGTTTTGTAAGGGACTGGTGCCCACCCAGAGTCATGATGAATTTTGAGGGGGGGCTCCAGTAAGGTGAAATTCTGTTTCGTAAGTCCACCTTAACTGTAATACTGTTGAGCCAAATATTATTATTATTTTTTCATATTTCACACCAACCTAAATCAGTAAGAAGAACTATATCAATAACTTAAGTCTCCAATGTAGATGTCATCTGAATTCGCAAAATAGCAATCAGGTGGACTTCAACAAAAATGTAGATTCCGCTATTTCTAAGAGCTTCCAGTCAGTCATTATGCTATAAAAACTGAATACTTATATTAACTGCAATATTATATTCTAGCATCTATTACCGTTATGTATTTTCTTTCTTTCATTTGTGTTGTTTGTTTTGTTTTTTTTCTTATTATGTATTTTGTGTATGTATCTGTGTAAGCCACCTGTAATTGGAAGCCTGCTTCTGTTCGTGGTGGATTTAAATAAATAAATTAAATATACCCCTTATATGCATCGAGAACATAAAAAATTTATAAAGACGAATTTATATCGACGTAACATTGGCAACATGGTGACGAAAGTGTTGAGTGTTAAAGTAATAAAGAGGAAACAAGACATATTCGATAAAGTATAATATTAAGAAATAGAAACATTAATTTTGCAGGTTATGTATTATCAATTGTATGGATTACGTAGAAGCTATTCAATGATTCTGAGCCGCATTTAATATTGTTTTTAATCAGGATGGACGATGAGTAACATATTAAATGGTTGCTAAAAAATTACTAAATTCGACCATGCATATAGGCACAGATACGATACCTTACTTTTTAAAAGCATAGAACAAAATGGAAGTAATTCATTCTTAGTTTTCTACTCAAGGGCAGGTATTTCACTGCAAAACCAGCATTCTCCATTCTTTCCTAATATAAAGAACCTGCTAATAGGCCTACTACGGATAACAGTAGTGTAAGTGTTGTTACAGCTGCTATTATTGCACCTGATGACATTCAACCTACAATAGTGCCCATACAAGAGATAAATTGTGAAGTGAAGAATTATTATGAAGTGTCCTATAGAATCAGTGATGGCATAATTCTCTAGTTCACACAAGAATCTTAGGATTTTGTTAACAAAAATGCAACAATTTTTATTTGATATAATTGACTATAAAACGAGCGGATCCTGCTTCAAATTCGGTTAGTACAAGTTACCTGATTGGTATTTTCTGAGGTTTTCCCTGAACTAATTGAAGCAGAATTGCTGGGCAACTTTCGGTGTTGGATCTCGGACTCATTTCGTCATCATTTATTCAAATGCCACTGTGATTATCACCACAATCCGGGTTAAGTTCATGGTAAAGTGTGCTGTATTGGAACAAGAGCGAAGCCATTCGGTAACAATTATCTTTCATGGAACAGGAGTGGTACAGCTGGCGCCAGCTTTTTTGACATGTGTCCTAGATATATAGCCTAGTGCCCTGTTTCTGAGCATGTTGCTAGTGCAGCTGAGAATGGTACCACTTCCTATACACGTCACATCAGCATTTGCCAAACACAGTTGTAAGACTGCCTGCGGCAAATGTAAAACACTCGAACTTAACGTTCCCATTACTTATTTCACACGCCAAAAACGGTGACACGGACTGTAAGCACTATAAGCCTCGGGCTACGGTGCAAGTCTTCGGGCCCCTCCTCCTTAAAAAAAGTATTTGTCTTTTTTATGCGCGTGGGCGCATTCATTTGTTCATGATAACAATATGTATTTATGAATTAGCTTATTTTATCACTCTATTGTGCCTCTCCCCAAGAGAATCGTTCTATCTTCGCCTATGCCTATAGTCTAAAGTTGAAACTAATGTAATAATGTACAATTTTCAAGAAAACATTTCATAAGAATAAAAATATCGCCAGTTAAGTGTAATGCGTTTGGAACTGTTTTTTTGTTGCTGATTATTTAAAAGAGCTTAACACAGACATTTACGCAAAAGCATAATATAATTATTTGGTTTAGGTTTGCCTTTTCATTTCCTGTAAAGGAGCTGAATATTGGCCCAAATTAACAGTCCAAGGGCTTCATAAACAATTATTTCGGTCGCTCTCGAGGGGTTGCTCTTCTGGGCATTGCAATACAATTGTTAAGTAGCAAGAGAACGCAAAATACAAGTAATAAGAAAACTATTACATTATTCTCTATCGAACTCTCAGATTCTCGACGAGTTTTCGTTCTCATTAGACGCAACACCGTACGGTACTGTGTGATGTTGATCGATAACAAAGGAACAAAGCACTTCCATTCTACTATCATACAATCGGAAATGTTAGAGCGAGTATAATCCCGAGAGAATTCACATTCTACAAAATGAGCGTCTGTTTGGAGTTCAATAGAAATTTCAACAAAACCTGAAAGAAAACACCTCCACAATAAGCTTATTATTATAACTTATTTGCGTGGATAAATGAATGTAACTGAAAAATCTTCATTCCGAAGAGTGAAAAAAATGCGATTCTAATAAAGTTAATTAAATTCAAAACTCACGAGAGTGTCAAAGCAGACACTGATATTCAAAAATAATTATGAGAAAGAAGTGAAGACTTGTTGAATTACAACACAGATGGGTACGAAATATTAAAACTCTAGTTAGCGCATTATATTAAGAAAATGTCTTGTGTCCTGTTAATAAATTTTATTTCAATGCACAATTTATAGCCTGAAGGAAATAATAATTTCAACACATTCGGATTAATTCTGCCACAGTGAATCCTATGCAAGGCTGAGGAATGAGGAAATGTACACCTGCAATCAGTAACTTTATTACGCACAATATACTTAACTTTATTTCAAACGGTAATTATGTATGGAATTATAGGATGGAGTAGCTTATTTAAATCCAATTTTAATCCACTTTATTTATTACAGAAGAAAATAATTAAAATATGTCTTCATAAACTTATTGATTTCTCATCTCAAAAATTGTTTTTAGACTTTAATGCTCTTAAAATAAGACAAATTTATTATATTGTATTAATAAAATTCATACATTAAAATCTACATAATTTTGGATTGTATTCTCATAGTTATGAAACAAAAAGTATAAATTCTTTAAGATTGTTTGAACCAAAATGCAATACTGCTACAGTATTTAATCATAGTAGTAATTTAGGCCCAAGAATATATAACAAATTTATATTTAAATATCCTAATCTTGTCAATTCTAATAGGTCTAGTATTAAATTTAAAAAGTTATATATGGATTTTATAAAAATTGTAAATTTAAATTTATATATTCTTATTGCGTAGTAGACATAAGACAAATTGTATTATATACTTCTTAATTTCAATTCAGGAATCTGCCCCTGAGCACGAGTTCTACTCTTTCAGGGGCGAGCTAAAGTTTTATATTTTATGTTACAATTATTAGCAAAATAAATAGATGTATGTATGTATGTATGTATGTATGTATGTATGTATGTATGTATGTATGTATGTATGTATGTATGTATGTATGTATGTATGTATGTATGTATGTATGTATGTATGTATGTATAGATAGATAGATAGATAGATAGATAGATAGATAGATAGATAGATAGATAGATAGATAGATAGATAGATAGATAGATAGATAGATAGATAGATAGATAGATAGATAGATAGATAGATAGATAGACAGACAGACAGATAGATAGATTTATTTTATTTTATTGGGTTATTTTACGACGCTGTACCAACATCTCAGGTTATTTAGCGTCTGAATGAAATGAAGGTGATAATGTCGGTGAAATGAGTCCGGGGTCCAGCACCGAAAGTTACCTAGCATTTGCTCGTATTGGGTTGAGGGAAAACCCCGGAAAAAACCTCAACCAGGTAACTTACCTCCACCGGGAATCGAACCCGGGCCACCTGGTTTCGCGGCCAGACGCGCTGACCGTTACTCCACAAGTGTGGATTAGATGGATGGATGGATGGATGGATGGATGGATGGATGGATAGATAGATAGATAGATAGATAGATAGATAGATAGATAGATAGATAGATAGATAGATAGATAGATAGATAGATAGATAGATAGATAGATAGATAGATAGATAGATAGATAGATAGATAGATAGATAGATAGATAGATAGATAGATAGATAGATAGATAGATAGATAGATAGATACATAGATACATAGATACATAGACAGATAGACAGACAGACAGACAGACAGATAGATAGATAGATAGACAGACAGACAGACAGACACAGACAGACACAGACACACACAGACAGACAGACAGACAGACAGATAGATAGACAGATAGATAAATAAATAAATAAATAAAAAATAAATATCGCTTCAGCTGACTTAGTGAGGGTAGAAAAACATTGCAATTATTTTTTCCTCTGCAACCTAGTGCAGTTCAATTTCAAAAGGACATTCTCCACTTTGATATATCTCTGCCTTCTAAATAGTTGGTACCACAAAATGAACAATTACCAAAAACTGATAGTATGGTTTGCAATCCAAATTTTCAATTTATAATCATCCTTCTTACGGAAAAAAAAACATCTTTTCACAGGAGACCAAATCCACTGGATCTCTACAACAAACATTCTATGAGGAAAGTGATCAGTAAGCACAATTGCCTCCAGATGAGTGATTATTCGAGAACCATATCTACAAATAAATAATTTCAATATTGAAGGAAATAACAAATAATGTGAAATAACACCCGATTTCAGCTTCTCTCCGACGCATTGTCCTTATCCAAGGCTCGGACCGTTATTGTAGGCCCAGAATAAACAAAATCCTGCGCATGCACCTTCATCTGTACGTCGTCATAGCAACCAGCAGCTGGCTATCCAGTGCAGCAACCCTTGCTACATCATGACGTCATAACTGAAATTTCAAGGAAACAGGAGAGACCCTGGCTGTGGCTACATCCATTTGCCGTAAAGAATAGTCAATAAGCCAGAGATTAAGTATGGTGTGCATACAGAGAGTCACAGATATTTGTACAGTTTCGCTTATCTGAATGCGACACAGAAGATATCTTGAGGATGCTCCGTCAACCGCTAGATACATACATTTCTATCCAATGAAGATCCAGCTATATCCATATAGTAGAACCGTTACATCACAACTTACGAGTATAATATTTTATTTGCGTGTCCTATTTATGTTTTTTTAAGTAATGTTTCAGAATAAATTTAAATAATACCTACATAGTATTCACTCAGGAAATTTATATATCATTCCGCTTTACTATTTTCTGGTATAGAGTGGCATGCTGTATTACCAATATGTTACACTACAATAAAGAAAGTAAAATCCAATACCCCAAAAAATATTGTAATAATAATAATAATAATAATAATAATAATAATAATAATAATAATAATAATAATAATGTTTTATTTTCGCTGGCAGAGTTAAGGCCATAAGGCCTTCTCTTCCACTCAACCAGCCGTAATCAATACAATACATATTTAAATTACGAATATTTACACTACACTTAAAGGTTCTCCAGCAATATTCTTCAATTAAGTTTTAACGACTAGTAGACTACATATTTGTTTAAATTTAGATAAACCTATAAGGTAAAGTAGTAACTTAATTTATGAGCTTATTTAATTCAATCAATTATAATTAATTTGATATTTGAGATAGCTAGTAAAATGATGAAAATTAATTTAATATAAGCTTACTAGAACTATGTTACAGGGAGAAAAAAACATATATATATATATATATATATATATATATTTAAAATATATTTCTATAATGAGAATATTAATGTAATTGCCATTAGAGGTTTTGTAAATCTATTTAGAGAAATTAATGACAATAATAAGAATGGACAGATGTTAGTTTCATTATATATAATAAATATTAATCAGCAATTAATTTGTTAAGTAAGAATTTATGTAATTTTGACCTAAATGAAGTTATTGTCCAACAACCCTTTACATCACTCGGTAGGTAAGGTGTTGAAATTTATTTCCTCAAACATTTTCCAGTCGGTTTCTGAGTGAAATATATCATAGAAGGTTATCAATTGAATTTTTATGAAACAAGCAAAGACAATTTTATTACACTGTAAAGTTAGTTTTATAATGGAAACTTAAACGATTTGTATTGGCTGTCGATGAGTGCAATCGATTACGGGAATGAATCAATTCGTGATGTTGCCGCGAAAATAAATTTCGTTTATATTCTGTCATTGATTATTATTATTATACTAATTGTTCAATTCCTTCTACCTTCAAGAGCGAAAAGTATGTTGGAAAATAATATGCTCACGCGAAAAATCTGAAAGCTTCGAGACCGTTGAGATTTAAGAAAGGTACCGGTTCCTGGTCCGGAGTAAAGTCCACTTGCAAAACATTTGCCAGTCGTTCGCTCGCTGATAGGCGCTTGTAGCGAATCTCTTCGTATTACTTTACGAAAGTTCATAAATATTCAGTGGATGCATTTATAAGTATATGTGTATTTAAATATATAGGGTTTAAGTGTTTGCAATTTTCAATAAATTGTAGTTAAGGAAATGCTCCAGCAGTTATTTCAAAATTAAGCGGGAAGAAGCTTCATAGTGAAACCAAAGAAGTTATAAACGATATATTGGTGTTTACATCCAAAGAAGCTTCTCAAGGAAATGAAATTCCTAAACACAAAGTTCAAAAGCGAGCGATAATGGCTACAGGCGTGTTCTGTAGCAGTATGAAAACATATTGCAGAAACGAGAAAAAATGAGAGTGACAATGGTACGTCTTTCGAAACGTCAATTTAAAACGAGTATCTTCGCACTAGACGCATATGACGAAAGTGTAGTGCGAAGGACAGTATACGACTTTACGTAACCGATAAACGTGTTGCAACAGTCACTGCATTTAGAATGAAACTGAAAGATGCAATTGGCTTTAATAGGGCAATATTAGTGTTAGAACTCTGCTAAATTCTTGGATATTGTTGGGAGAAACGAAAAACAACTACGTCGCTATTAGTTGAAAATCACGATATTAGGCAGAGGAGGATACATCATCTGAGATTATTTCTAATTAGCGAGCTGTGAGAAGAAATGAGGAGTAGAATAAAAAAAATCAGTTTGTCCAAAATCAAAAAAATTGTTTTAATATGCCTATGATCATTTTTTATATAAGCTTCCATACTATACATATGATTTTCGTATCGAAATACAGTAATTTCTGCAGTTATGTAGATATGAAATTGGTTTCGAGATTTTTCCATTTTCCATACAGCGTTTTTTCTTTCAATTTTCCTTGAAAATAAATAATGTACATAACTGTGTTTTGAAAGGCAATTCCTTAAATATTTTGTATCTCACAGCGTCTGCTACGAGTAACAATACACGTCGGAGGTGAGCTGGAGTTCGTTTCGAAATCTCAAAAGAGATCTGGGGATTACCATTCTCAAATAATCTAAGTTAATTATGAGAAATGGATTCGAGATAACTTGATTCCAAGTTTGACCCCGCATTCTGTTGTATTTGATAACTCTCCTTACCGTAATGTTGCTTTACATAGATACTCCACTTAAAATTCAACAACTGTAAAGAAGGCATGGCTTGAAAAAGAGGTCATTCCTTACAGTGATGATTTGTTGAAACCAACATCATACCAATTCATAAAAATGCACAAACCCTCATCTGTAAAATATTCCGTAGACGCCAATCTTGAAAGTGCCGTCCTCTTTGTGAAAATTTTACAACGTTTCAAATGCAGGGTGTTTAAAAAATACGGGGCATAATTTCAGGTATGTATTTCCCACATGTAGACAATCAAAATAGTTTATTACAACATGTGTCCGGAAATGCTTCATTTCCGAGTTATGGTCTTCACAACATTGAAATTCACCGGAACGTTTTTCTTTCCGCAGGTCGTTGTCATTACAGAAGATGTTCAAAATGTCCACTTCCTGCTTGAATACAGACCTCACATCGATGTCTCATTGACCTGCGAACACGATCCCAAACTCCAGGAGTATTGCGTATGTCCTCAGAACATGCCACAATTCGATTCCGAAGGGATTCCAAATCAGGCACCGGAGACGAATAAACCAATGATTTTAAATGGCCCCACAAGTAGAAATCGAGAGGGTTCAGATCAGGTGAGCGTGGAGGCCAAGCAATTGATCCACCTCTACCTATCCATCGATCAGGAAACCTTCGATCCAAGTACCGGCGAGCCGTACGACTGAAGTGTGCAGGAGCGCCATCATGCAAGAAGTGAATGTGTTGACGATTGATCAGTGGAGTGTCTTCTAAAACATGAGGTATGGTGTTTTCCAGGAAGTTTGTGTACGCCTGCCCCGTAAGTCTGTTTACAAGTACTGTACATGGGGTCCAACTAATCGATCACCAATGATACCGGCCCACATGTTGACGGAGATCCGCACCTGGTGATGAGATGGAACAGTTGCACGTGGGTTTTCATACGCCCATACATGCTGATTGTGGAAATTTGTTATGCCATCTCGTGTGAACTGTGCTTCATCTATAAATAATACTAAGGCAGGAAAGTTCGGATTTACACCACACTGCTGCAAGAACCACTGACAGATCCTAACTCGTGCAGGGTAATCTGCTGGTGACAGGGCCTGTACACGTTGCAAATGATAAGGATACAATTGATACTCTTTCAACAGTCTCCAGACAGTCGTATGAGGAACATTGACTTGCAACGCTACCCTTCGTGTGCTGATAGAAGGAGTCATGTTCACAGCCTCCAGAATCTCCTCCTGTACTTCTGGAGTTGTAGATCTTGGTCGTCCCCTTCCCAAACCAGGAGAGTTAAATTTTCCATACTCGCACAGTCGGTAATGGAGACGTACAAATGTCTTCCGATCTGGACATTGTCGCTGTGGGTATCTCTCCTGGTACAAACGACGAGCCAGCGCAGCATTGCCGTCCGCCTTACCGTACATGAAGTGTATCTCTGCCAGCTCTTGATTTGAATACATGTCGCACAGTCTAACGCCTACACAACACTGAATGTAACCTTCGCCTCGGAATGAACTGTCAGAGTGCCCTCTTAATGTCTCCTTTGACGGCAACGACCTGCGGAAAGAAAACGTTCCGGTGAATTTCAATGTTGTGAAGGCCATAACTCGGAAATAAAGCATTTCCGGACACATGTTGTAATGAACTATTTTGATTGTCTACATGTGGGAAATACATACCTGAAATTATGCCCCGTATTTTTGGAACACCCTGTATATATAAAGTTATTCGATAACATCACAGACCCAGGATCATAAGTCTCGGTGGTATCAGTGATGACGATAATGATGGTTCCAACTGTGACGGTAAAAAGGACGGAATATCAGAACTTGAGGACTCGAACTAGCAGCTAAATTAACAGGTCAATGATTTCAATACGATGTTTAGCGCGCGCGCGCTTGCCGTTTTTACTCTGTTCTCTCCCCTACCAAGTGACGCAGACCAGGCTTTCAGATCTTCCGCGCGAGCTGTCTTATTCTAGGCTTTGATTCGATTCTCGATCTTATGTTACCGCGTCACTTCTGTTTTGTGATTGGCTGAACTGTTCGTTTCAATATAAACGTTAACATAAAATGTTGGAGCAGCAAAGCTTTTATAAAAAGTATGGTTAGGTTTAAGTAAACATGGCCTATTGTTAATGGTTGTATTTGAGCTGTTCAGAGCAAAAGTGGTGTAAGTCAAAATAATTGGGTAATGAGGTTTAAAGTAAAAATTCTGTAAAATACAGCGCAAAGTAGCAATTAATATGTCCTTCGTGCTATCCACTGACTACTAATAGTTTAAATAAATTGAATATTAATTGCTACTTTGCGCTGTATTTTACAGAATGTTTACTTTAACCGTCATTACCCATTTTTGACTTACACCACTTCTGTTCTCAACGGCTCATTTATTAGCGTCGTTTCTAGTTTTTATGGTAACACCTTTACATTGTGAATAAACATCTTAAGTCGCTCGCCATGATGACCGCCTGTGACGTCAAAAATTTCGAAAGCAGTAATAATGAAAAGCATGAGTCTATAACGCTACAAACTTTACTTCCTTCAGTCTCTTCGACTCAGTTTCTTTTCAACAGGAAAACTTGTTGATCGAATTCTGAAACATTCTGTATAACTTGCATTCATTTCAGATACACCAATTTGTTAATCATGATGTACTTAAAGAAGATTAAAACTTCCGAATTTTCAATTTTTTAAAACAAGAGATAATTGAATTTTGAAGTCTTTCACTCGATGCATTAAACTTGTGCATCACTCAGAACTTTACAAACCAGAACGATGTCTCCATTTCTCGTTAATGAAAGCCATTTTCGGTACTGTAATAATTGAATTGCTCGCATTATCTTTCATTACAAGTATTCGCCGCATTCTGATTTAATTTGCCGTAACAACAGACGGAAAGTTAGTTGCGCAAGATATCTTTTGTTTGGTGTAACAATGATATCAAAGCAATCTCATCTAAACTTAGCATCTCGGTATATCGGAAATAATTACAGTGTTCGTCTGTCACGGCACAACACGAGCCCTGAAATGGAACTGTTCAAACTTGTCCTCCGATAATCAATGGAGGGTACGAGATTCAATTCTACAGATTTCAGCGCTCAATAGCAGGGATTCTTATTCAGTTCCTGGTACAAATCTAACAGGTTGTATCGCCTCAGATCCTCATTCGGCATCGTACCTTAGTGCTACACAAATATTTAAAGATGTGTCTGACTTTACAAATGCGATAGATCTATATAGTCTACTACAAAGTATACCGTTGAACTTTTAAGGGCTGGAAACGTCTTCTTACAAAGGAAGTAAGAAAATGGGTGTCACAAAGATGACACCTATATTTCCATCATTTCTCTCAGTCTACGCGGCACGTAGTAGTAGTAGTAGTAGTAGTAGTAGTAGTAGTAGTAGTAGTAGTAGTAGTAGTAGTAGTAGTAGTAGTAGTAGTAGTAGTAGTAGTAGTAGTAGTGGTAATCATAATACAGTCCCTTTATTATGTGCAAATGGTATTACTGTCCATAGTTTATTTGCTTATTTCTTATTTTAAAAAACGGCACTACCTTATTATGGCTTTCAACAACATCCAAAATTGTTCTTGATATAATACTGTCCCGCGCCGTAGCGTCGTGGTCTAAGATATCATGGCTAGGACCTAGGCTAGAAGTCACGTTACTGAATTAGTGCTGGTCCGAATCCTCACCGGGAAGAAATTCTCTCAGTCAGTGTATGGGACCGGTGTCCACATAATAGTCATGAATTTGGAGACCTGCGATAGGTAGCTTTGACGGCTGGAGAGGTTCGTAGTGTTCGACACACATTGCCCTCGTTCTGGTTGAATGATCGTTCACCTCTGCTGAGGCATATAAATATGAGCTCAGCTGTCGGCTGGTAAGCCTCGACTCTTTAAGGGCTGTCGCAGCATAGACATTATCATATCATATCATATCATATCATATCATATCATATCATATATCATATCATATCATATATCACATTATATTATATTATATTATATTATATTATATTATATTATATATTATATTATATTACATTATATTGGAGAACATTTAATATTTTAGGTACTTAGAAACCTAAACAGTTTTACGAGTTATGAGCTTACGAGTATGACTGTGATAAGGATATAGGTCTACGTACGTACAAATTAAGCTTTCTTTGTTCTGTCTGTACAGTAGATGGAGATACAATATGACGCTGATAGTACGTAATTAGAAGTCCTATTATGGAACAATTAAGAAAGAACATGACGAAGAAATGGAATAACCACTGGAGAAATAGTGCTTCGGGATCGTTAACAAAAGAATTGTTTTTACTCACAGTTTCAGAGCGCGTTAAATGTAAATTATTGGCACCCAACTACATTGTTACTGAATTTCTATCAGATCATGATAAATTCAGTTCCTATTTCTAAAGATTTAATATTAATTACGAAAACTATTATCTCTACATATGTAACGAATCATTTCAGACTGTTTATCATGTATTTGACTGCCCAATTTTCTGGAGAGACAGATATAAATTAATATCAAATTTATATGAATGTAACACATTGTCCTCCTCTTTTCAAAATATTTGTTAAACATTCCTGTTGTACATATTTTCTCAGTTTCACTTGCCATATTAAAAAAAAAAAATTGTACACATATTTGCACTGTTATACAGTATATTATGCTTAGTTTATTGTTAATTTTAGGTACAACTCTAACATACCTTAGGTACAACAGGCTTATTTGTAAATTTTGGAGATTCAATAATAATATGGATCTCCCTGCCGCGCGTGTGACTAAAGAGCTAGCGCGCTAGTTGCAGAACTCCTTCTAGGAATACTCGCGTTTCCCTGTAACATTCTACCAAAACTCTCCATCTTTCCCTCATGTCGTCTATAATCCGTAATTACTTAAAAACATGCTAGTGTGAAGTCTTGGGAGTAGTAGCTACGAGTTCCAATGCTGATAAAGGAACGGCTTTGGGCTCCGGGCCCTGGAACTCATGAGGTACTCGTCTGAGGATGGGACTGGTTCTGTCAGGGATGAGGCAGGATTGCTCACCTATCAGCATCGGAATCACGAATGCCACCTGGCATTCGTAGCATTGGCACAATGGACCAAAGCAAGCCTAAGTGCAAGAGTCCGTCCCGTGTCCAGCCCTCGAAAACCCAAGCCAAGCGGGGTTTCCTAGTGATAAAAGTTGAATGTCTACATCATAAAAAGAATAAAACTCTCAGAAAACATGAGCGTTGTATGAGCATGAAAGTATTGAAATCGTCATGGGAAAATGTTGCTTCAAAATGTAAATTGATCGCAATTTAATTTTAGTTTTAATTTGACATTTAGGAAGATTTATGAGTGCATGTTATGACCAGGGAAAGGAAGTTCATACCCTAAAAACGTGAAGAATATGTATGCATTTATGCCGTAAAAATAGATAAATATGCTACAAAATATGCATTATCAGTCTGAGATTATTTTAACAGAATAATAAGGTAAAGATAACTTACGTTTAGTCTATGGATTTTGAATGCTCCTCATTGCTGAATGCTCCATTTATGCTGTTACAGTTCACAATTAAACAGTGACGTATGTTTTCTGTTGTCATTCTTTGCCTATTGTCGCTCAGCATAGCTTTGTAGCATGAAAAACTTCGTTCTACGTCACAAGAAGTAGGCTAAGAGGGGCTTGCACAAAAGCTGTGAGCTGCTCTAGAGAAAATTTTGTTGGTTTTTGGGGTGTCTTTCCTTCGAGAATATCTTGAATTTCTTTAAGTTGATAATAGCTAGGATTTTTGGAAAGAATATTTGCTGTTTTCTCGTTCACTTTATCTCCTACATTTGCTGGAACTGATGTTAAACTGGATATTGCTCTATCGAAATCTGCTAAAGATTGCAGTAAAGGAATACCAATTGCTAACTTGAGAGGCTCCCTATGAGAGCGTCATCGTTGCGTTCAAAATTCATAAACATAAATTAGTAGTGTTTACGAGGTTACACATTTTTAAAAATGAGGGAAAAACAAATAAACATACATAATATGCAGTTTCCCTGCATAAATGTTAAAATATGATGCTTTTATAAATCAATGCAAAATATGCACTTTTATGCACAATAAAAGTAATATCGTTATATTCAGAAATTTGTGATTCATATAGATAATCTTTCAGCATATTGACACAACGATAGAGAACAAATATCCAAATGCATGAACTTCGTTTCCCTAGATATGACGTAGTACATAGTGAAAATCAAATTCATTATGTGTCAACAAAAATCCGCTCGCATATGAATTATCCTAAATGAAATAGCTACAAAACATATTATAACGGTGGTAGCACCTCCCTAATAGCGACCACTCACTCACTCACTCACTCAAGGAATAATAGACTAAATTAAAATAAAAAAAATAAAACTTAATATGCGTTTTGTAATTGAGTGTATACTTAGTTTAGAAAATTAGGCTGAAAATCTGTGTAGTTTCGCAACAACGCATCGCCGGCTCTCCTGCGAAAAAACCACACCACACCCCATACACCACACACGAACTCAGGTCTGAATAGCATTTTTCCATCCGTTAGTCACTGCAGCAAGGTTGTCAGATTTACTAATGACAGAAAATAATAAGTGTCAATTTTTTAAGAAATCTAACTGCCCATTTCATTGAAAAACTACAAAGAGATAAATCATTCCTTATCAGTTGTTTTATTGATAACAGTAGAAATCAGAATCGTATGTATAAAACATATCGAGTAAAAGTGTTAACAGTTAGGAGAAGATTGTTTTTTTTTTCCTGAGAAAAGTATTCATTTCAGACTAATATGGTATTTGAAATTTTGTTGTACTCTATCCAAGGAATAAGCTATTAAAATTTGCTTAGTTATATTACTTCCACCCTGTATGCAAACGTCATTGTCATCCTATTTATTATTAGTTGTGTTGCGCAATATTGAATTTAAAAAACACACATAATTTGAAAGCATGCAACTTATCTTTATGCCCCTCGTGCGCCTACATTTATTATAATGGGAATACCCTCACCTTCATTAATTTGATAAATATCTTGTGTTAACATTTAATATCACCAACCAAATACAAGCTGTTTCATTTGACTAACATTTCCTATAAAAGAAAAGAAGCAATAAAGTAGCATGGCACCGCAATGCTTGTGTGTTCCTCTTAATAACTTTAAAACGGATGCTTCCAGTTTTATTAACGTAGTAACAAATATAAAATAGCAACGTGAGTCAGACCTGGCACGTTGGAATTGGCTCGCTATTTTAGCCTCGACTTTTGATGTAATTGACTGACGACAGAACAACCAAAAGGAACAAAGGATACTGTTAGAACAAAGGATAAATGGAGAGTTGTAGGATCAAAGAAAGGTTGAGGGATCAGGATGTTGTAATTCTTAGGAAAAGGAAATGAAGGAGGCTGCGTGCTTACAAATTAGAATGAAGAATATACTATTGAGGAAACCGTTATGTTACTCTTACAATGTTCTGCCTCTGACCGAAGTTTGAAATTATATAAAACACTGTCCCTTCTAAGGAATATACAGTAGATGTTAAAGGTAAGTTAAAATACAGAAGTATTCGTAACATTTGTCTAGCATGAAGTGTAAATAACCAGCATGACTGCCATAAAATGTGGCATCACACAATTCCTTCATTTCAGGCCGTTATGTAGTATAATAGGAATAAATTGCGTCATAAATTGGTAATCATACAGTACGTACTGTACATGAAAGTAATTTTCATAGACTGAACATTTATCTCCATGAATCTTGATACATGAAGGGCGGTATGCACTAGAACTTCCTAATTTTCTTTCAACTGTAATACGGATGTCATAACTATCGGAATAGAGAGAATAAATTAAATGGGACAAAATTGTAAGTGCAAAAACATGGATATAAAGTGGACACTCTTTACCTTTCTATATTTATGAAGGATTTGTGAAAGTTTTCAGAGACTTTCCAGAGATGTCAGAAACTGATTTTTAATAGGCCTACGTATTTTCTTAATTGCAGTATTAGCAACCTCGTGAATAATTAACAGTGTAATACTAAGATATACGCTAATTTATTTCTCATCAAATATGGTACTAACAACAGGAAAAACAAAAATCCACAAGACGCCCAGTTGGCGAAACCAATTATGCTTGCAGATTGTTAGTTAAATATGATGGCAGGTACAGCTCATGCATTTTGTCAAGACACTCCCCCACTCTTCCTACAGAGCTGCGCACGAGATCGGATGAGTCTACTTACGAATTATAGGGGAATAGGTTAGTTTTTGCCTTGAACTCGGTAGACACACGCCCGACCTTCTCTTCTACTCCTATCCCTCAACAGAAACGTTGTTCCCCTACTGCACATCGCGAGTGTCTTGACAAAATGCATGAGCTGTAGAAACTTGCCTGAGTGACCAATGTGGCACCTTCGGGCTGAGAATTCGCCCATCGAGTCTCATTCATCTTAGCCCTTCTTCCATAGAGAAATGGATGCCAGTTTTTTTTTTTTTTGTAATACAGAAAGATTTCCATTTGTCCCCTAAACAAAAATAACTAAATGACATCGATTGTAATAGTAGTGATTGATCGATCCACTGCTTACAATGCTTACTAGGGATGCAAAGTTTGCAGATTCAAGTCCGACTAAGGAGTATGGCATTTTAAGCGACGATGAAAATTCTCATTATAGCTTCCTTAGGAAAGTAAAAGTAAATCCGTGGCACTACAGCCCATGAAAGGCCAAGGCCGACCAGCCGGCTGCTGGCCTCACGTCCACATGCCGAAACAGAGGTGAACGATCATCCAACCAGAATGAAGGTATCGTGTGGTTATCACGATGATCCTCCCAGCCGTTATAGCTGGTTTGCGAAACCGGATTTTCGCTACCTATCGTAGTTCCCCAAGTGCATCACGGTGCTGGGTGGACGCCGATCCCATACACTGGCCGAAATTTCATGAGGAAATTTCTTCTCCAATGAGGACTCGAACCAGCGCGAGTCCTAGGCAGGATGCCTTACACCAAGACGCCACGGCGCGGGACTCCTTAGGAAAGTAATTACATAAAACTATAGGTTCAGTGTCGGAAATTTATGGCACTCAATCAATATTAGCAGAAATTCATTCATAGTTTTCTGCCTAAGATAAGTCTTTCACATCAAACCCAGCATTATCCAATATTCCCTACTTTCTACCTTCCTCTTCGATTTTGCAAGTTTTTTTTTTGGGGGGGGGGGAGATAAATGTGGTAGCTTCCTATTGCTATTGCTATTCGTTTGTTAAAAGATGCCGGGGGGCCTCATCGTGGAAGTAAGGAGAGTGGATTTGACATTAGGTCCTCCGGACTTCACCGAAATTCACCGCAAGGTTAAATATCAGTTCTATCAGGATTTTTTTACCCGTTTAGAGACCTGGAAATCCCAATTAGCATTAGCAGTAAGGCTTACTTATTTCTTGTTTCCCCACGATCTCTGATTTGCGGACAGATGTCTGTACGGGCAAACGCAACGACTCGATAATGAATACAAATGTACGAGTATTTGCAGGACAATATCTTGTAAGATCGCCACGCCTCTGGTAAAAGAGGAAAGATATTAAATAATGGACGCGACATAATTTAAGTGTAGCAGCGTTTCAGAGATCCAAGTGGGGACTAATGTTTTCTATTTTTTCCTTCATATGGAGGAGAGATCAGAAGAATAGCACCGCAGCCCACGGCTCATTGTGCCTTGCCACTGCTTTACCTTTAGGAATGACAATTCAGTCCGAACGACCGTTTTCTTTGCAGGTATCGTGAGTCAGCTATGTGGTGCAATCTGTCTATTCAATCATGTAGGCTCAAGAATCCGATAAGTCCCACTAGAGTGCTCTTTCATCCCCGAAAGCATATTATGTCTCCTCAGACTGATGCCATCTTTACGCCAATCACGATACTACACCACGGCGCATCATTTTGGGTAGGTGAGGCCTGTGTTACTTAAACTAAATACATTAACAATTATGACAATTATAATGAATTTATGAAAGTTAAATAATGATGATGTTATGCGCAGCTTTATGCCATAATTATAAAGGAAAATACAGCATCAGTTCTGATGGGAACTGGGTTTGCTTGTTTGCTTCTGCTGATGTATAACTGAATAGTATTACAAATTGTGAACCGACATCCGCCACCGCTTGCCTCCACATCGAGTTGTGGCCGTGATGTCGTTGGCTGTTTATCACGGTCCATGAAGTCCATCTCATCAACAGCGGTGATTGTATTTGCATGCAAATTCATGTTAGCTCCCCCAACCCTGGATGTATAAGTAAAATGAACCCAGGGAGGCATGAAGGCATAATGACCCAATTCAAAAATAATAACGGCATTTTATATAACAGGGCTATTTGTGCAAGTATTGTCCTGAAAAAGGCATACAGATGTAGGCAAATAAATTATTTTTATGTAATTTCAGAAGCAAAATTACACTATTTACTGTGCGGCATCAGACTGACTTTCTCTCTCTCAGTAGCCTACAGCTGAGACAAATCTTAAGATAACCATGTTTCTCTTTCTACGATGACTGAGTAGTCAAGACAATCAGTCAGTCATGCAGGAGGTCCGGGTTCGAGGGGTTATCATAGTGGCATTGTGGCGGACAAGATCGTAATTGGGATTTTTTTCGGAGTTCTCCCGTTTCCCCACGTTAGGTATCAACATCATTCCGTCCTCGATCCATTCCATATAACACCTCGACCGTCGCCTGGAGAAAGTTAGTCTAGAGACGAACGGAGATGCCTGCTCGAAATTTTGATACTAAGCAAAACTTAATGTAATCAGCTGGTGTGGACCTCGTTGAAGTTCAGCGTAATAGTTCACTCAGATGGATGTAGCGTTAGGAATCGTCTTCTCCCTTCAGGATAATAATACGAAGGAATATCAGCAAGGCACAAATTGAAGTAGCGACTTACATTTTTTAATGAGGCACCTATTTATGTGCATACAAGCGAAGCAAAGAAGCAGCAGTTGGATGACGGTACAATAGTTTAGTTGGTAGTAGTAGCAGTCGTAGTGATATCAGTAGCAATAATAGTGGTAATAGTCACAGTATTAGTAGTAGTGGTAGTAGTGGTGATAGGCCCCGGGAAAAGTATTGCTATCAGTATGCAACATAGCATAGTTGCTTTGAGAGGGATGGGGTGAATAACGATAGACAGCGTGACGTTGGCAATAGTACAGTTTGGTTCATGAGAAATTAAGTAATACATGAAAGTCTCATTATTTGTGCGTCCTTTTGACTAGTTCCCAGTGATTAGCTGTGAAGCTTACAAAGTGCAATTCTAATTTATTCTTATTAAGAGACCTAAATATTTCATTGTACTTGACATACTAGTAATAATATTATTTACGTATTGATGCGTTGCAATGAACTATGACATGCATGTGCAAGACATGTAACATGTATCATAACGTGTTTCAAGCAACTTAGCAGATTTCTTCATATAGCTTGCAGCATCTGTAACATATAGTAACACATTTTCGAATTGCACTTATGATAGCCATAGCAACTCCATAGCACTATCAAAAAGTTCACATATGGTGGAATAATTAACCTTCTCTAACCCTTCACTCAGCAACATTCCGCACTAAGGGCACCGACAACCACATTTGCAACGTGACGTCCAACGGAGTCCATGCTTTCATCTATAGAAACCATATCTTCTCATTTTATTTACACTTCACTTCACTTCACGCAGACATTTCTCACATGCATGTTGCACATACTTCTTCCGCAGTGTTGCTTCTTTAGGAATTTGTCTTCCAGTGTATTTTTCTGAAAAGCCACGAAGTTTCTCGTTTTCTAATTTGTTTAACGGAATATTTGAAGCAATAAATGCGTCACACATATCTTCGTAAAACGTTCGTTCAAGTGTAGTTGTGAAGGAGATTCCTGCTGTACCTTGCTTAAATTCTGTTGTCTTTCGCATGCACGTTTATGCTTATTGCTATTTATATGCTTCTTAACGTTGCATGCCATGTCGGCTGCCAATTTCACGTGGCAAAATTCACAAAAGTTCATTACCATGGACGGAAAACACATTTTCTCCATATTGACGAACATATTTCCTTAGTGTTTCTATCTTGCGTACTTTTGGTCTCGGCATTCTGAAGACCCGTGTCGATTGCTTTTGACTGCGTTGTACTAAACTACGCCGGCATTACTACTACCTGCACAGTGATGCGTGCGAGAGTCCTTGGTTCATAAACATTAGCTATACTACATCGCGCGTTTCCCTGTAGGCAATACTTTCTCCGGGGTCTGGACTGATCGTAGTAGTAGTTGTAATAGTAATGGTAGTAGTAGTATAGTAGTAGTGGCAGTAGTCACAATAGTAGAACTTAATGATGGTAATTGTAATAATGATAGGAGGAATGCTAGCAGTAGGATAGTCACAGTAATAGTAGCATAGACTTAGTGGAAGTAATAGTTGTAAGAGTAGGTCTAATGGTAGTTACTTACTTACAAATGGCTTTTAAGGAACCCGCAGGTTCATTGTCGCCCTCACATAAGCACGCCATCGGTCCCTATCCTGTGCAAGATTAATTCAGTCTCTTTCATCATATCCCACCTCCCTCAAATCCATTTTAATATAATCCTTCCATCTACGTCTAATGGTAGTACTAACAAAAATAATTTTAAATACCTATTAATCAATTTCTTGTTGTAAAAACTCGCATTCTCTTTCCTCTAACATGATACCATATTGAAATGTGCCATAAGTCTTCTACTTTACCTATAATCATTTCAAATTTTTCCTCGGTTTCATAGTTTGGAAGATAGAGGAAGAATAATGAATGAATAATTCAATCGCCTTCAGCCTACAAGACGTAATGTTAAGTAACTAGAACGTTAGGCCACTATGATGGCATTCAGACCTCTGTGCTTTTTCGTTTATACAGAACTTTAAAGAAAACAGGCTAATAAATTATAAAAAAATTACAATAAGTTATAATTCTGATGAATGAAGAATTTGACCCCCCGGGAAAAAATAATATGATCGGTTACGAATCGGAACAGGATAATGAGTAACCTGTGAAGATAAAGATGACAGTGATTAAAGCTACAGAATAATTGATTGCGAGTGACTGTATTTGCACATAATCCAAAAGCATTAAAAGATACAGAAAATATTTTACAGTAACAAGCAACATAAATGGATTCCAGGCATTGATGTCTAATGAACTCTTCACTGGAATCGTACAAAATAATGAAACGAAAGCCAGTAGAAGCAGACGAGGTTCCGAGAAGTCGAGAATTGCACAACTAAATCTAGAGGAAGTAATGCGTATTGTAGTAAATGGAGCGCGCATGAGGGTACAATGTTGTTCCCAGACTAGAATAGGCGTCTGTTTCGCTATTTTCCATTCCAATAGGAGTTTCTGTACTGTCTTGTACATATTTAACAGTTTTAGATACAAATCCTCACAAAGGTACAGTTTCCCTGGAAAAGGATGAGACGATTGAATATTCCTAAGTCTCAGATGTAAGACACTGCGCATGATCGGAGACCAGAGCACCGATACACAAGATAACGAATATTGATTTACTTAAATTCAGGCTATTTGGTTTGTTACTAGCATCGTTCCGAAATTCAATTAAAAAACTGCAAAAAATATGATAATATTACGTAAATAAAGGATAAATATATACATAAATCGTGTAGTTAAATCGACAATGGACCTTCATGACTAGATCGACACTCCGCACAGAAAGGAAAGCTTTCATGTCGTTTCCATAGCTCAGACGGTAAGACTTCTGCGTGTTGTGTAGAAGAGTTCGAGTTCGATTCTTAGTCTACACAACAATTTTTTTTTGTCTAAATAACGTTGAAATAGCTAAGTCACGTTGAAATATAGTTTTACAAAGTCCTGAGATTAAGTGTTAATGATCGCAAACAATACAAAATTACAAGTTATAATATTATAAACGTTAATCTAATGAATGCATTTATACACATATATATATATATATATATATATATATACACAATGTAAATGCATATATATTAAAAACTAACAATTAAAATTAAATTAAAAAAATATATATATAATAATAGACAAACTTTTAAAAAGGTTTAGAGTCCTTAGGCTATGTCATTTGTTGAGTAATTATTACAATAATTTATTAATAGCTTTCCCATATGTGTAAGAAATGCACTCGCAAAAAACAATTTTTGTTAAAAGTATGGCTTTGGATTATTTCATTCTCACCCCTGCAGTTAATTTTAACTATTTTATCTACGTGTTTGCATTCAATTTTATTCATGTTATGATTGAATGTATAAGCACTGTTGCAGTTATTGACTAATTACATATATTAATAATAATTATTAAATACATCTGTTAAGTAACCAATTGCTGTATCTTTTGCAAAATCTTGAATGTTTAAGTTGTCAATAATATTTCTGTACTATATACTATAATACGTTAAAAGAATGTGCAATAGATTTGGGATCCTCTACTTTATAATCATTGGTTTTAATGAAAAAATATTTTCTTTCTTAGGATATCTACAAGTTTAAATTTAATAATATTACGAATAGGTTTAATTGCATTATCTGAATTTTGTACTTTTCTACTCAAATATATTCTATTTCCATCTTTCATAATTTTTGATAAATTACACTGTACTTCTTGCAGTATTTAAGAACACGAAGATCATTACATTGCAACTCATTACATATAGATTCTTCTTTTTAATACATGACATTTTGAAGTCCCTGCGTTATCTACATGTTTTAACTTTTGAATTTTTTCACAACATTGAGTGGAGAACATCCACTGAAGTGATTATGAAATTAAGTGAAAAATTCAATATATTTACTCTTAATATCAGTAGTACCAGTATCATATATGTTTTTCCAAGATTCATTTTGTAGACATAAATGTAAATAATCACTAGATACAGCAATTACGATCCTTTCTTAGTTTTTAAATTAATATTTTGAAATTGTTCAGTGACATTGGAAACACATAGGATTTGTTTATCATGGTCAGACAAGCCATTGATTATAGGTTCTGTCGAATAGGAATTCAGTCTAATTCTGTGTACAAAACGTTTATCAATGGCTGTGTTACTTCAGCTTGTATGCTATGGGAAAATGACTCTACGAATAAGGTTTCCAGTTTCAAGGAGTGAATTTAATTTACTTTTACGGAAAAGTTCCGAGAGATAATCTATGTTTATGTCACTACAGATCACAAATTCCATATGAGATTTCTAAAGTCTTTTTTTTTTTACAAATTCAATGTTGGCTATAAATATTAATAAATAATGTAAGAAATATGAATGATTGTAGTTATAAGTCTGATTTACATTATAAAAAGCAAGAAGTTACATTCCTCGGCAAGATTCGAACTTTCGATGTTTGGTTTTGTCGTCCAACGCACAACCACGGACCTATTCAATGTTTATGTTAATAACATACAATTTAGCTGTAGCAATGTGGTGTCATAACTTGGGGTTTGTTTATTTAATGTAATTAGATTTAATTTGATTAGTTTCGCAACAATTGGACTTCCTGTTATATCCTGTTATTTAGATATTTAATTTAGGGTTGATTTATTAACTCTTACTATGCAAGATGCCTCTTATTTCAATAATTCTATATCATGTTAAATAGTCATTGTCTACACTAAAGTATTATCGTCATCTCTCATTTCTCATCGTAATGGCGAACCGACGTGACATGAGACAGCGAGTTATAGCTGTAGTTGAGGCTGGATATGGGGCTAGATCTGCTGGCCGTTTGGTCGGTGTTCCTGGAAGTACAGCCGCGAGATGGGTTCATCGTTACCAAAATTTTGGGGAGATCGAAAATCGCCCTATTCCTAGGCGTCCGCGGATTTCTTCATTGGAAGAGGATGCTCTTTTATTCGAGGCAGTTCGACAGGACCCCTTTCTGACTGCTAACGAAATAAGAGCAGCATCTAACTTTCCCGGCTCTTCACAGACTGTGATCAGCAGGTTGAGGAACCGCGGTATTAGGAGCCGGAGGGCTGCGCAAATGGAAATATTGGGGGAAGCACAAGCTGTCGACCGTCTTGCCTTCGCTACCAATCGAGTGGATTTCGATTGGAGAAATGTAATTTACGAAGGTCCTGTCCGTGTCTATCGTGAGGATGGTCTCCGACATGATCAGCGCTATGTGCACCGACGTGAAAGATCGGGGCGCTTTAGCATATCGTGTTGGGGGTGGATGTCTTACGATGGACCTGGCGTTATAGAACGCATCGATGGCCGGTTTAATGCGGAAACTTACGAGCACATTCTGGAAAATATATTCCTTCCCTCCGCCCGAGAACGTTTTCCCGAAGGAACATTGCTGTTCCAGCAGGATAACCATCCCGTGCACTATGCTGCAAACATTCAAAGATGGTTTCAAAGGAGACCCGAGATCGAAATCATTAATTGGCCTCCGAAGTCACCTGATTTGAATGTCATCGAAAATTTATGGGCGGAATTGAAAAAGAGAAGGATAGCCACCTACGCCCACCGACGCCCTCGAAATCGAGACGAATTGTGGGATCAAGTTGTTGACACCTGGGAAGATCTCGCCGGGAATCAGAACTTATTCCACAATCTCGTGACATCCATGCCGGATCGACTTAGAGCTGTAATAGAAGCTGATGGCATGTGGACAAGATTTTAAGTTAACATGTCTCTTTTTGTTTCTTATGATTTTTGTTTGAGGAAGAATACTTTTAACTTCCAAGTAAGATTTATTTTTTTTTGACGAGGTTCAGAGCTCACTTGTAAGACCCAGAAATTGGGCATAAATTATTCCATATTTTTCGACAAATTAGACAGTCGAGGAACTCTGAACAAATTAATTACACCTCAATAAAAAAAAAGTTTTACCTGGGATCGAACACGAGACGTTTCGGTTATACAGTGGAACCGGCACGCTACTATATGAGCTACCGAGACAAGACAGTGATAGCAGCAGTCCAGAATGTAGATCCCTTAGCAGGCATTTGCCATTCGGTACAGTGAAGCAATGATATTTTGGGACTCGAGCTATGTTGTGAAATCCTGGCCTTAAATGGCAGTCTTCTTCGTGATCCTTATTCTGGTCCTTGTCCTTGTTGTGGTCCTTGTAACAATTCTTGTACTATCTGTCATGTTATGTATCCCTACGTCGATATCGAGTGAACCGCGCTGTAGAACTTTAACTTCCGACGACCAAGAATCGTCTCATTCTTTTTCAGGGTAACTGTACTTTTCTGCGACTAATTGAGCCTAGTCTTATTTACGAGTGTTGCAGATATTTTATTTCGTAAGTTAATCTTTATTAATAGTCTTAAGAAATGCATTTACCAGTTCCATGAGAAATTATTTTCTCGGAGAGTTTATCAGTCTACTTTCATATCAGATTTCTAACACGATGATCCCTTTCTTATAGCAGTGATCTTGGTAAACAGTTACGAGTAAAAAGTTTTATTTTTCCACGGTGATATGAAATAGTACTTGGTTCTAAGTCACCAAGGGCCGTATTCATAGACATTCTTAGCGCGGGCTTCCGGTGGATGATCAGCGAACTAACGTTTTTCGTATTCATAAGGCCTTACGGCCTTAACTCTGCCAGCTAAAATAAATTATTATTATTATTATTATTATTATTATTATTATTATTATTATTATTATTATTATTATTATAAACCAGTGTTAGCAATGTGATATGATATGAATCCTTTACAAGTAACCAGTCAATAGCCGGGGCTAGTTTAGCACGCTCGTAGCGCGGGCTAGGGAAATATCTATGAATAGCACCCTTAGTCAATGAATAGTACATTCGATCTAAATAGGTTAACAGGTAGCCCAGAGGTAAATACACACCTGCGTAATGTGATTAGTTTAATCCCTTTCAAATAGCCGTCTTGATAGCTTAATTGGTACAGCACTGACTTAGGACAACTGGGGGCTCATGTTAAAGTCTCGGTGATGATGCAATTTCTATATCCTCAAGTGTGTTACACGCCATTTTTTCAACGAAAGTGACGCAATTAAACACACAAGGGAAAAAATTCACATATACTGAATGTAAGGGGTATAAGTGCCGTCCTTTTCACAGTCGTCGAGGACGGTCTACAGGATCAAAAAATGTCCCTACAACATAGGGTCAAAACTTGATAGTTTTCCCAGAAAAAATATTTCTTCACTTATTTTATTTGCGTTATACTGCTTATATCGTTAGTAAAATTACGAAAACAATTACATCAGTAGATACATCTAGCAAAGAGTTAATATTAGTTTAAATACATATTTGTGTCTTCTATTACGTTTTCGTGAAATTAAATAAAAATGTATGTTTAAATTTGTTAATATTCTGGCGTGAGAGACGTGGCAACGTGTTCAGCAGGCAGTACTCTGGACAGACGTACATGTCAGCTGAGTTCAAACTTCTTGTCCATAGGTCTACTGCCGACCGGATGACAGTTCGGTACCAGGTATTCGATAAACACCTTACAATGTCATTCACAGTTTAGGAAAATCATATGTTATTAATTTATGGAGAAATTCGTCGTAATTCAAGTAAGGCAAGAAGTTGTACCGTCAATGTTTTCCGCAATGAAGGCTACCTAATCGGCGAGCTTTTATAGCGGTTTCTCAACGATTATTAGAAACTAGGAGTTTCTTGTCTCGTTTCGAAAATCACACAAATAGAAAATTCCTTAGAAATGATACTGCTTTATGGAAGCGGGAGAGATTAAAATGTTGCATCAAAAAAAAAAAAAGTTCGTGTGATTTTGCGCAGTAAGCCATTATTTTTTATTTTTTAGACGTACAATAAAAATGGACCAATATTGTTAAATAAAATGGAAATTTGCCATGAAGTTCTATTAATGAGATTGAAAGTTCGTATTTGCTGTTCGTTTTATGTAAACTACGGTCCGCCCCTGCATTAGAACAGAACATCTGTTTTGTACCGGTATGTCTGTATCCGCTTGAGCTGTACCATGTACTTGTAAACTTCCTCCTTCCCATCCAGCAACGTTACCACACACCTAATATTGTAAACTTTAATAATTAGTTAAATATTGGAATTAGAAAAAAAATGTGAGGACATTTTTTCTTCATTATGACATGAACAATCATCAGTTAAAATATTGGCACTTATACCCCTTACACTCTGTATATCAAACTAAGAGTCTTCATATTTTATCTCTAAACGCGTATTGCAAGATACGTTTCGAGAAGACGATTTAGTGGCTACAACAGTATGTTGTTGACTGTTGAAGTAAATAACAACAGTTCTAGTTAAATAGAAAATTTATCCTAATTACTTATGGTAGTCACAGTTTGAATAAATTGTGCCAGAAATAATGTAGTCTGGTGATGAAAATGAAATCAATGAATTTCGGTGTACCTCGCCAGATGTTGCAGAAGTTACGGTCAAAATTTCATCCGAACTACTCGTACTTCCTAAAAAAAATGTTCTTCTGTAGATGCATTACGAAGAGTGCAGAAGTAAATTATAGAAAAACTTACTTTCAGCGCCAGTTTTACTGTCGGACATGCTGTCTTTTCGAACTTTCGTAGAAAAATTTATTTACAATATTCGTCATGGTTAAAGTAATAAAGAGTTTGAGGCTAAAAGTACAGCGGATACAAGTTCGACCACGGGCAGAGAACTGCAGATTTCTCTCTTTTCTAAAGGACACTTGTCTTTGTTGTTTTGTTCGGTTTATATTGTTTGGTTAGCAGCGGGGCACTCCATGTTCAACAGATGACTAGAGAGTCTGCTAATTATGAATTCCTTGTGTTGGTTCACAACCCTCACGGAAATGAAAACCTGACGGAACAAAGAGCTCAATAATTGAATGTAGATTGTTATGAAGAGGATGTCCGGGTGATATTGATGATGCTGACTAGGATGGCGATGAAATGAATTTAATATGATCTGAAATGTGTAAGCGCAGTTAGTTGCTACCATGTTCAGTTACAGTCTTTTAAAATCTCTCTGAATTCTTCTATTCTAGCAGTGTGAAAGATATCTGATAAATGGAAGCAACACGAGACCAGGTTATATCTAGCAGCAGAAGTGAATCACTAAATACGAAAAGAGAATAAGTCACCTTCAGTTTGTTTTGAAAAAAAAAAAAAAAAACAGAAATAACTTCTGCACACGACGAAATATAAACAAATTGTATCGAAAATATTTCTACGAATCAATCGTTACTATACAAGATATTTATGTAAAAAAAATGTGCTGTATTGCATGCCAATTTATGAAAAATGTTATGTTTTATTTAACGACGCTCGCAACTGCCGAGGTTATATCAGCGTCGCCGGTGTGCCGGAATTTTGTCCCGCAGGAGTTCTTTTACATACCAGTAAGTCTACTAACATGAGCCTGTCGCATTTAAGCACACTTAAATACCATCGACCTGAGCCGAGATCGAACCCGCAACTTCGGTCACAGAAGGCCAGCGCTATACAGACTGCGCCACCCAGACCGACTGTATGTATGTATGTATGTATGTACCTTTTTGAGCAGCATGTTCAATTACAAATGAGAAGTAATACTACATGCCTAGGTTTACCTTCAAGTACATTATCGATTTACATTATATATTATTATGCTGCTATTCTAGATTAAGTATGGATTAGTGTAGTTCATCTACGATGTGTAACTGTCAAGATACTATTGTTACTCCTTAGTCTAACTTATTTTCCTATTCCTCACCTATAAAGTACTAGAATCTATTTACATATTCTAGCATTTAAATATTTACAGTATTTACATATTTACTATCTTTTTGATGAACCAATTTTTAAATAAATTACATCCTCTAATATTCTAGCTTACTTACAGAACATAATTAAACTATTTTCGGCCCTTATCACTTAATTCTAACTTTTAACCTCTTTATCTCCCCAAATAACTTATTCTTATATACTGTATGTATGTATGTATGTATGTATGTATGTATGTATGTATGTATGTATGTATGTAATGTATGTACAAGGTTAAACCCACATTGACTATCTATTAAAACCGTACGTTTATAAATGAAGGCAAATATTAATTTTTGGCATTACAAAGAATGCCTCTAATATGAAATCCAGATAAGAAAGGTTTATGTTAGGGATGGGAAACTAGTATTGTAAACAGAGTAGTCGTCATGAATATCTACGTACAACAGCAACTGAAGCTGTAGAAGCTAAGTTCTCTGAGAATGGCTGTTTCCTGTCCCTGGTTTGTAATACTTATTTTGGTGTATATCAAATTATACAGTTTTTTTTAAATACAAAGAAAAACTATAGATATCACTGACAGCATAGAAAAGGAACTTCATTATTGTGGAACGCATAATGGGAATGCATGTGTCATGTATCATCTTCGTGACATCTTTTATGCACATATGTCCCACGACCTCAGATTCTTAGAGCAGGGTGAGTAGTAGAACAGCTCCACCTCGTAAATCATTAATCACTCTTACGTAAGAAGGCGGGGAGCAGTCATTCTTACCTCCACACACCCTCACTGTAAATTACACTTCAATTCCGCGATTCTTAAACGCGAAGTGTCCCTATTAGGAGACGGTCGGAGCGTGTCCGACCTTCACCCGACCACTTGCTTCACTGCGAATTGTTGTATGCCCCGTGGCTGCGTGCGTCAGCCAGAACCCGCCATTAACGACTTTTTATGGAATACGGGTGGTTTCCTGTATGCACAATCGTGATAACGGTAGCAGCTCATCCTCCCTGTGAAACGTGAACTTCTTTAGCCGCCAAATTTGGAAACATGATTTCATTACAATTTAAATAACTTCAAAAAGATTTTTACATATAAGGCCGTGAATCTCTTAAAGTTCCGTTCATCTTGGCTCCGAAACTGTGCATGTTAGGAACGAGGTTAATAATAATAATAATAATAATAATAATAATAATAATAATAATAATAATAATAATAATAATAACAACAATAATAATTTGTGCGAGATTGATTCGGTAAAAATACTGTATTAGCATAGAACTTGTATTAACAAGAGAAGCATTAGTGGATAATAGACCAGTTTTATTTAATTATTCACTTACTAACTCATTTACTCACTCACTCACATTCATTCACTCTCTCACTCACTCATTTGTTTATTTATTTATTTATTTATGTATTCTGCCAAAATTAAGGTCATAAGACCTCTTTTCCACATTATTAAAAGCCTAGATCATATATATGATGATATATTTCGTCACAGAACTTCTTTACATGTAATGGTGTACCTCATATTTCTGTATCCGGTGCCACCATTAACATATTATTACAATAACACATTATTTGCAGTACACGTCTACAACAAATACTCCCAATTACACCATGTTCCTTTTTTGTTACTTGGTCAATCTCCCCTTCAGTATTTCTCCTACATTTCATTTGCTATTCTCTATTATTTCATTAATCCTAATATATCTAATATTATATACACCTTTCAAACCCCCTTTTTCCTATAACTACTATTCACTAAAATCTCAATTTCAATTTTTCTCTATAAATTATCATAATGAATTATTTGTCCTACTTGTTCTTTGACCTTTTTTCCTATCTTTCTCTTATATTCATTTACTGTTCCAACGTTCAAATGTTAGTACTAATTTTATGCTGTCACTTGTTCACTTCTCTTAACCCTTTCTCACTATTTTCACTCATTCCTATTTGCGCTCGCTTTCACTTTCTCACTATTCTGCTTACACCTAATCCTTTGTCACTATTCTCACTTCCTCTAAATACTTATATTTTATTATACACATCTCCTTATACACTTCCTCTCTCTCCCCTATACTTCTCGATCTTTTCCAGTTTCACTTTACTTGCACTTTTTGATCACATCCCCACATTTTTTTAATCATATCTAATGCCTCTGCTATATCCTCAGCTGTCGCTGGTTCTGACCTTTCTTTACTGTTCACATTATTAAAAGCCTAGATCATATATACCCCAGATAGGTCGGCCATATAGGCTTTGACGTGAACAACTTTTGTCAGGTTTACTACGCTGCCATTTAGTTATTACATAAGGAGTCACGTCATAATTCCCATTTGAATTGCATTAGCGACTGTACTGTCATCTCGTGTTCGTTTACGGCGGACGGGTGGCGATCCTGGCGGTTGTTCTCTTCAAAGTGCAAACGATTTTAACATAGCGATGACCTATCTGTTACATGTATGATCTAGGCTAAAAGTGACATATTACTCTACTGTTATTGAAAAAAATAAATATATGTCTTTTTGACAGATGTAAGGATCTCTAAATAATTTCACTAATTTTATTCAGATGCCATAATGAGTGTATATTTCATATCGAGATTATAATATAACATACCTAATATTTAGCGGAAATATAATTCCGCACCATGATTATGATCATTATCATTCATGATCCGTCAATTGTAAGGTTCTCTCATTCTGTTCTCAGCTCAGGAAAATCAAATATACAAATTTGTTCCGCATTAAATATTTAATTGGAATCTGAATGTAACGTTGCATGATCTGATAGATGATAAGGTTGTGAACAAATTAGTTTTCCGTCAAATATTTACTAATCCCACATAAAAAGTTACACGTCACATTGTGGTTTCATGAAGCTGTAATCCTTTATATTATCAACTCTGCTTCCACGCTCAGGGGTTGAAATAAAATGTCAAAATGTTAGACAGCCTCACAATTGACCTATGACGTAATATCTCTCTCCCTGTTCCACAAAATCATTTTACCAACTCACCCGTTAGCGGTCAACGGTCACGTTTTCTACCCAAGGTAGAGAGAGAAGAGAAGAGAAGAGAAGAGAAGAGAAGAGAAGAGAAGAGAAGAGAAGAGAAGAGAAGAGAAGAGAAGAGAAGAGAAGAGAAGAGAAGAGAGAGAGAAGGCTGGGCTCTTGTAGATAATGGTCCAACTTTTCAGTGCAGTTTCCAGGAATAATACAAATTGTGTACAAGCTAGACAAGCAGAGTTAGAGAAGCAACTTTCACGCTTTATCATGAAGTAATGATGGTGTATCCAAACACAACCAAATTAAACGATACGACAGTACGCTGTGAATCTGCGAGAAGTCAGAAATAATATTACATCGTGAAAACATTTCTTTCTGTTTTTCTATGTATTCGTGGACTGAACATTTTTTTTACTTCTATAGGCATGCATAAGAAGCCTGGTAGGCTCTGTCGGTAAAACCAAAACCTAAGAAACGAAATAATAATAATAATAATAATAATAATAATAATAATAATAATAATAATAATAATAATTTATTTTAACTGTAGTAGGGTCTAAGGAAGGGAACCCAAACGTTAAGGGGCAATAGGACTCAGTTTTGAAATGTTTACAATTTTAATTCGATTGCTTTAATTTTTTTTTTGTTTACTGTTTGTTAGGTGCGTTAAGAATGTGTGTGCAAGTTTCCAGTTCTACCGGACTACTAGTATCGAAGTTAATTTTATTTTAGTTATGCAAATTAGTGATCATCAGAATGTTCCATGCCCATTACATTTCAATGCAGCAAGTTCTTTTGCTTTTCTTATGGACTCTGATTCATGGGCAATATTTTAATCTTGGGAAATTCATGATATCTGATATCTGGGCTAATTTAGGCAATATTTCATTATATGTAAGCTTATTAATGCACATGATAATGATTTTAATATTTAAGTTTTACTATTAATAGGTTATTACTACTTTTGTTATTGTTTCTATATATGTTTCACTCTACCAGAATAAATAAATTAATTAATAGACAAACAGACAAATAAATAAATAAGTAGATAAATAAGTAAATAATTAATTAAATAATTAGATGAATGTGTCCGGGGGCCTGTACACACGGTGAACTTCTACGAAATACACGGCATCATACAGTAAGATCTATAATAGGAACTGCATTAAGGAATAAAAGTTATTCAGCATATGAATAAGTATACGGCATAATCCAGTGAGGGCAGTAATCGAAGAATCGACATAATTGCATTTAAACCTCCCTCTCTTGAAGTTACATCATAGACCCTACTGTGCGATTCGAATCACATGAACATCAGCCAGAAGAAGTACACGAGGAAAATAGGAATATAGCTAAATGAACCTACAATTAATTTTTACAAGGACAAATACCATCTGGAATCCATCGTTATTACGGGACTAATGACATGAGCCCGTGGGACCATACCCCTGTTCCAGTCGACTTCTGTAAATATTTTGGCCTGCATAAAGATATTTTAAGGGATCTAACAATTGTAACACTCAAAAGATCAATAGCTATTTTCATGCATTACACATATGGATCTTGACTGTAATTCACATCTTCTTGATGGTACTTCGAATATTATGTTTCAATCTATTTCAATTTGTTGCGTGTTTCAATCTATTCCAATTTGTTATATGTTTCAATCTATTTAAATTTGTTATTTTTCACTGTAACAAATATGTTTCATTAAGCTTCAAGGCATTTATTCTATTATTGTATCATGGTACTCTTTGTCTATAGCAACCTGTAGTGGTTACCGGAATGAATGAATGAATGAATGAATGAATGAATGAATGAATGAATGAATGAATGAATGAATGAATGAATGAATGAATGGAATGAATGAATGCATGAATGAATAAATGAATCAATGAATAGTTTTTGAGTTATGTATGAAATTCTTCATCATTGCACAGTGAACTGAATTTTGAAAACAAAAATGTAAATATTTTTTTTTTTAAATCGTAAAAATATTTTGTTCTATATATCAGAAGGACAGTGTCTTACACATACTAATTTTCATTATTGTACAAAATACAGTAATGGAGGAAAAAAATGTTGAATATTTCCAAACTTTACTGCTGTAAGCTGTACCTAACCCCTTAAACGACGCTTCAGAGAACATGGGTTGTTCCACGAAAAAGATCTTCATTGCTATATCTATTGCTCTTCAGAGTTTGTCGCAGAGATCCTGACTCACCCTGTTTTTAATATTTTCTGGGAAAAGTATACTTAGAAGTAAGAAAAATAGCATCTGTACAAAAATATACTTCAACAAATAACTCGTGTTTACATTTAAAATTCAACAAGGTGCTTAAAATTACAAAATATGTGCACTCTACGCAACAATCGCGTCAGTATCTAATGTTGAATATAGCTGCTTGAAAATACATAAAATAAGGTTGTTTACTAATGTTTAACGTCGTGGTCCCCTTTAATCCTGGGTGTAGACAAGATGATTTATTTCGCTATAACTTTCAGAACTGCTACGCGAACCTCTCAACCTTCTATAAAATTCAATATACGATTTCCCTGCGGGCAGAAGTTGGCGGGAATAACGGGAGAACAACAGTCTGCAAATTGGAAGAGCCGGGTTCAATTCCGGACGGAGGCGGTATGTTTGAACTAGTCGTTCAGCATGGCTCCGGGGTACAGTACAAAGTCTTTTCAGATGTAAAAGGCTATACGTAGAGTGATCGGCAGAGAGAGACATAATGCGGACTAGAGGAGCCAGAGGCTTAATTCGAATGGAAGCGAGATGATTCATCTCGCTGTAACTTCCAGAATAGCCCTAGGGATCAAGCAGCCTCCTATAAAATTGAGCATCGCTTCTTTATTCCAGATAAAAGATGGCCAAATCACCTCCAGGCCGAACAAAAAATAGACGTTCTATCTACATGCCGTGTGCCGTGTATTACTCGGCTTTAATTATGTCTGTATTTTTTCATAAATGAATTTAATTAATATATTAATTATATTCGTAGTTTATGTTATGTTAACATTAGTATTAGCTTTACTTTCTGAACTTTTCACGTTTGAACCTATTCTACTCCAAATTGCTAACTCGAAGAGTACTGTATTTTTTTTTAATTTCAATTAACGTGAATAAAATCATTTTAATTTGCACATGGCTAATAACACTGAACAACAAGAATTTTGCTCCGACTTAAAACAATGTGTCCCTTATGGATTGATTTGCGCTGAATCCGGAAATGCATCTGTTTTCTTCGTATCACGTAAGGTTTTTAAGATATAGGTGCCATGATTTCACTTTTCGATATGCGCTCCCCTAGGAAACATCTGGCGCAAGTTGGGGATTGTAAACCAAAACAAAAGCTAATGTATTTTATGAGTTTATGACTTATTTCCGGTTTCTTATGGTTGCTGGCATGTTCTTTTGTATTTATAATAAATAAACAGATATTGGTCCCTTCTATCCAGTAAATTTCATAACAGTTCAAAGTGAGGTCTACGCAATGAACAAACAAGGATGTGGTTTTCAGTATTTAAAAGAAAGGTTTACCAGTTTGAATGAAGGCAAATTCAAAGAGGACATTTCCATCGGTCCACAAATTCACACATTTATGGCTGACTCTTTGTTTGAGGAAAAACGTTCCGTTACAGAAAAAATTGGCATGACGCGCTTTCAAAGATGTTTGCTCAAATTTCCTTGAAAATTCTAGGACTGACAACTATATAGAACTTGTTGTGGAAACTATGCCAAGTGCATATTATGAGAAAATGCGATGTAATATGTCTCGCAAAATACACCTTTTACATTCTCATTTGGATTTATTTCTTCCTAAACTTGGAGCGGTAAGCGACGAGCATGGGGAAAAGATTTCATCAAGAAATATCTGAAATGGAAAGGCGACATAAAGAAAGATCATCATCCAGCATGCTTGCAGACTATAGTTGGTTCCTTATAAAAGACAGTCCTGAGTCTAGTTATAAACAGAGGTCATCCAAAAAATTATTTTAAATATAAGTTCAAATTCTGAGATTTTTTTTTCATTATACACATGAAATATTTTTATTGTTGTGTTTTAAACTATGTAACATCATTTTTGTATCCAGTACACATTCTTCAAGTATTATGAGGCATTTTGAATCCCTAGTGTATTGTAATTTTACCAGTAGCAGTGAAATATAAAAAAAGAGAAGTTTTTCCATAAAACATTCAATTCATTTTCCCCGGAAAATGGTACGTGATGGAACAATTTGGATTTTAAATTCAGACGTAGGGCACACATATTAGTAATATTCACCTATTTTTATTTCGGAGCAAGACAAAAAGTAAAAATTTGTTGTTCAGTGTAATTGGTGCATCTGTGTGGACAGAATTATGGTTTTTAATATCGCTGAACTTTTATTTTACCAGAAGATATTTTTATTCTAATATTAATTTTAAATTTTAATGGAATAAATCTTTTCTTAAAGTTTCATAAAATACGTCCTTGTGCTTGGACAGGTACAGGACCACAACTGAGACAGCAAAGGGCCAGCACATGACAAGAGACAAACACCCGATCCCTTGAACAGAAGATAAATTTCTTGCTCACGCCGGGAATTTAACGACGGATGGTTTGGATGGGAAGCGCAAAGTCAAGGCAGCGAACATTCTTTATTATTATATGAATTTAATACATAGTTTTGACATAACACGTCAAAAAGAACAGAGGCTGCAGATATGCGCCTACTGAGTTCCAACAGGCTATTCCTTTAATGATCATAATTGTGAGCCAACTGAATATTATACGAATCACGAAAGTAATACACAAGTATAGGAAATGAATAATACGACTATATAGTGAGAATTCCTGCAGACAAAGATCGGTACTGAAAAGCAAATGTTCCAGTTGTTCTAGGAAGAGGTAAAGAGATCAGCCATAATATGAAGAAAAGAAGGTCCAATATCCAGTTTATGACGTTTCAGATTTTCGATTGCCTCTTCAGTATAAAAATTTCATGTAATACGGATATTATTGAATAACGGAATAATGAAATTGAAAGTGTATCCATAGAACGAGAGAAATAACATAAAAGCGTTCCATTTCGTACAATATTCTGATTACGAGACATAATAATATACTTTGCCTTTTCAGGATTTACTTCCAAACCTATTGCTTTACTTGCTTCAAGTAAAATTTCAGTGTTTTCTCTAATTGTTTGTAAATTTTCTCCTAACATATTCACGTCATCCGCATAGAAAAGAATCTGATGTAACCCGTTCAATTCCAAACCCTGTCTGTTATCTTGAACTTTCCTAATGTCATATTCTAGAGCAAAGTTTAAAAGTAAAAACATTAAATTGGAGATTTATCTTTCGAAGAGGTGGAGAAGTTCAAACATCTTGGAGCTACAGTAACAAATATAAATGACACTCGGGAGGAAATTAAACGCAGAATAAATGTGGGAAGTGCCTGTTATTATTCGGTTGAGAAGCTTTTGTCATCTAGTCTGGTGTCAAAATATCTGAAAGTTAGAATTTTTAAAACAGTTATATTACTGGCTGTTCTGTATGGTTGTGAAACTTTGACTCTCACTCTGAGAGGAACAGAGATTAAGGGTATTTGAGAATAAGGCGCTTAGGAAAATATTTTGGCTAAGGGGGATGAAGTTACAGGAGAATGGAGAAAGTTACACAACGCAGAACTGCACGCATTCTATTCTTCATCTGACATAATTAGGAACACTAAATTCAGACGTTTGAGATTGGCAGGGCATGTAGCACGTATGGGCGAATCCAGAAATGCATACAGAGTGTTAGTTGGGAGACCGGGAGGAAAAAGATCTTTTGGGGAGGCCGAGACGTAGATGGGAGGATAATATTAAAACGGATTTGAGGAAGGTGGGATATGATGATAGAGAGTGGATTAATCTTGCTCAGGATAGGGACCAATGGCGGGCTTATCTGAGGGCGGCAATAAATCTGCGGGTTCCTTAAAAGCCATTTGTAAGTAAGTATAAAAGCGTTCTTCTACTATTAAATTTTGTGAGAATCAATGCATCGGATGAAACATTTTATAAATACTGTCAACCTGTAAGATATGTTATTTAGTAAGTCGCTTGTATCAGCCTACTTTAAGCAAAAGTTGGCCTATAACCTTAATTGAGCACGAAGGCTACACCTGTCACTCAATAATTAACTACCAATTTAGACATTTATTTATTCAGTTGGTAGAGAGAACATACCCAGTGAACTGCCTGGTTAATGACACGTTCATTAATGCGTTCAAATGCTGTCTTTGTCGCAATTGCAATTAAAAGCGTGCGAATCTTCGAATACGAGTAGAAATCCAATAAAACGAAACTGTAACCAATGACTTTCGTGAAAGACATACTTGATAGCTTACATGAATTATTAAATCTTATTTACACTTTATTTCCGCAACCACCGATGTACTGTAAAGGGGCGGAGTTGGACGGGATTACTTACTAAAACTTGACGAATGAGCTACGTTGACAAAATGTCGCCTCAGTGGATTACTTTTGAGCCAACAATTGTTTATGAGGACTAGCATAAGCGCCAATGACGACATAACTACTACGCGTTCAATGTTACATGACCGCTGAACTCTGTCATATACAGTACTTAACAAAAGTTTAAGACCATGAGCAAATTTCATATAATTATTTTCTGGTCCTATATTTTTGTTTCTATTTCCCTCATGAATATTTTGTCAATTATTTGGACTGTGAGATATCTATCGACGCAAAGAAAGTAAAATTATGACATTTAGTTTTCGAGTTATGATTTTAATGAAATATTTTGTTACTGTAAAAAATGTTACATTTATAATTACGGAATAATTTATTCATGCTAAACCAACATGTTTATTGTAGTGATGATTTTTTTCAAGCAATTTGAGAAGTGTGAGAACACACTGGCACCAGAAAGAAAAATTTAAAAAATTTTATTTTCGTTTTATAATTTTTTGCATATTTTTCCAAAATAAGGAAAATAATAGTAGAAATAACGTTAAGTAAAGGCATTCATAGCTTCACTGTGGAATAAGCTAACGTAACCGGACCTACGCCAATCGAAAGTACGTGATTTCGTACTTTCGATTGGCGTAGGTACGGTTACGTTAGCTTATTCCACAGTGAAGCTATGAATGCCTTTACTTAACGTTATTTCTACTATTATTTTCCTTATTTTGGAAAAATATGCAAAAAATTATAAAACGAAAATAAAATTTTTTAAATTTTTCTTTCTGGTGCCAATGTGTTCTCACAGTTCTCAAATTGCTTGAAAAAAATCATCACTACAATAAACATGTTGGTTTAGCATGAATAAATTATTCCGTAATTATAAATGTAGCATTTTTTACAGTAACAAAATATTTCATTAAAATCATAACTCGAAAACTAAATGTCATAATTTTACTTTCTTTGCGTCGATAGATGTCTCACAGTCCAAATAATTGACAAAATATTCATGAGGGAAATAGAAACAAAAATATAGGACCAGGAAATAATTATATGAAATTTGCTCATGGTCTTAAACTTTTGTTAAGTACTGTACAAGACATCGTAGGCGATTACGGAGCGCGGAGCACTGAGGGGATCAAAGCATTCGTGGAGAGGTATGACGCGCTCTGCTAGTTCGTGAAATCAACACCGGTCAATTTACAGCGGACGGGTAGTAAAGTGTCAACGTAATCATAACAATAGCATCTCTAGGAAAGATTTGGCAACACTGCTACAAACAAAGTCGTGCCGTGCATAGTGCGAGGAAGTTACAAGTATCAAAAAATATGTATAATGGGCGGTGGTGAAATATCATGGAGATGTATTATAAAGCTTGTTCGAGCAGAATTGTAATGACAGTCACAGAGTATGAAAATCATGCACATGAAGCATTGAATGTTCACGTACTGCATAGCCATGTTTTATGAAATAGTTGTAAGCGTAAAGCAGAGGATCAGTTAAGAGAGAAACCCAGCAAAATAATACGACAGGAATTGTGCGTTGAATTCAACGGCTATTTTGAATGTTCGAATGGCTAAGTACCAACAAGAAAAAAAAATCGCTTCCTGTTGCTCCACAAAAAAAAAAAAAAGTGTTGTGACTCAGGCCTTACACAGAACTGAAATAAATCTTTATCTTAGAAACAATGTTTTTGGTAAAGTTACTGAATACAGACGACGTGGTAAAAAGAATAACTTCAAATTATCATTCATTATTTAAAACTTTTCTACTTTAATAGAAATACTATGAGAAACCCTATTCAAGACCTTGTTATCAGACTGAAACAATTTCCAAACATAATGATTGGTACTACAGCCGTCTACCTATATACCTAGCGATATTCGTCGACGTGCTTTGAAGATATGCATAAATTGAAAATGGCTACCAATTAAGCAAAAACCAGGTCAGAAGAAGCAATGATTAATTTATCAAGTGCTCGCCATTACAAAGCAATAAACTGGAATTCGAAACACATTTAAAAAAAAGAGAGATGTGGCTCACCACAGATTAAAAATATTTCACTTCCAAAGCATGCTTGACAGATCTTAAAGACTATTCGTTTATAATGTTTATCTATGTGAATTGTAATAAAGCAGTCAGATTTAGATGAGCGGTATTTATTTCAAGAGGACTCCAGTGACTAAAAAGAGTAAAAATATTACAAGTTTCACATTATTTCGCAGAAAAAAGCGAATAGTGCAAAAAGCGAAAGAATTTTTAATGTACGAAATAAATGACGAATCAAATCTGGTTAAATATAGGCTTTAGAATTGGCAGGATGCACTGGACTAAACATGTGACGAGTTTGTATGAGGATCAAAGAGCTAAAAGTGTGTTTCTTACCACACTAGAGGACAAATGGGTGGTTGAAAGGCCAAATATGAGATGGCTGATGTGGATTAGGGTGCTGAAATTCATGGAGAAAGAAATAAAGACTGGGTACAAATTGGGAAGAATGGCGGAAGATATTAGACTCGCAGAGAGCTTTCGAATCGATGACGACGACGATGATGATAAGGATAATGGCATTAAAATAATTACAGAATAATCAAAAGTAGAAATAATTCATGATCGATAAGAGTGTTATTAAAGTCAATATCAAACGCATTTCAAATACATTTCTACCAATATTTATTGTTTAAATCCATGGCAATATTGATACTTTCACCTATTTAAACATAAGTAAATTTTTGTGAGTAAATATGAGAGGTTCGAAATAGGTATTTCACAACCAAACAAAACGAAATCGTACTCAATAAACAAACAAAAACATTCGGGCAGAAGCCACACTCATAATAATTGCATGTAACAGAGGACTGCGAATACTAGCATTGAAACAATTCAGAACCCACTGAGAGCGTTCAAATCCATTTATTCGAATATGTTACAAAGTATGAAATACAATTGAGGGCTTTCCCGGAAGAAAGGCGGATAGACCTATACGTTCTTCTTCGGGAAAACGGTTTAAAATGTAGTGAATAATTCACTAATTATAGTAGCGAAATTTTGTTTTGATTGTACTGTACGTACCTGCAGGACAGGGCTGCGTGCGTGTATAACATTTTATTCAGGTGCGTTTTAAAATCTTAGATTGCATGTATCTCAATTCGCCATATTGACGTATACGCCCTTTTTCCGGCAAACCCCTCAATTTATAGAGGTAAATGGGCGTGATAATCAGAAAGTATGCCTCTGGATACAAGATGTGTCGCTCTAGGGAAGACGTCTACATTTCGGAACTGCGTTCTAGTGTGGTTTTCAATTCCATTCATAGTCTAAATACACGGTTAGGTTTCTATCAGAGGTTTCCTCAACTGTAAAGCGAATTACAGGTAATCCCATGGCGAATTCCCGTCCTACTCTCATCTAATGCAATTTCGCTATCACCATTATATTGACGTTAGAAAACTTCGTAGTTGATACAGAATCATTAACTAACTGATAAAAATATTCCTTCCAATTTTTTTCTAAAGAAAACTTCTGCTATAGTTTTATCATTGATATTGGCCATAGAATAACGTATTCCACTTTCATTCATGTACTTACTTATTTACTTACTTCTTTTTTTATTAACTTACTTGCTTATTTATTTATTATTTACTTGCATTTATTAGCAGTGGCAAAGGAAGCTTTTAATAGAAAAAGGAGCATCATCTGCGGATCTCTGGAAAAAGAACTAGGGAAGAAACTAATGAAGTGCTTTGTGTACAGTGTAAAATTCTATCGGGCAGAAACCTGGACATTGCAATCAAGTGAAGAGAAACGAATAGAAGCATTTGAAATGTGGATATGGAGAAGAATGGAGCGTTTGGAATAGACAAAGAGAACAAGAAATGAAGTTGTGTTTGAAAGAGTGGGTGAAGAAAGAGCTATGCTAGAACTGATCAGGAAGAGAAAATGGAATTAATTGGATCGCTGGCTGAAAATAAACTGTTTGCTGCAGGATGCACTGGAAGAAATGGTGAACGGGAGAAGAGTTCCGGGCAGAAGAAAATATCAGATGACAGACGACATTAAGATATATGGATCACATGCGGATACTAAGAGGAAAGCAGAAAATAGGAAAGAGTGGAGAATGTTGAGTCTGCAGTGAAAGACCTGCCTTTGGGCAGAGAACTATGAATGAATGAATATGTTTATTGTAAATGCAATAATTTGAAACTCAAAACAGTATTTTCTTTGTTACAGAGCCGCAGATTCCGTTCCTAAATCTATAAAGACGAATTATTTTAAAATAGTGATTTTGGTTTGGATTGACAAAAACAGAAAGAAAGGTAATTACCTGGGTGGTGTTAGTCTGGACTGGAGAAGGGGAACAATTATACATTTAAATCCAGTTAATAATGATAATAATAATAATAATAATAATAATAATAATAATAATAATAATGATTTATTTAACCTGGCAGAGTTAAGGTCATACGGCCTTCTGTAACACTCAACCAGGAATAAAACTGCGTTACAAAAAACACTACAAATTTACAAAGTACACTACAATTTACAAACAGAACTGAATAACACAATAATAATAATAATAATAATAATAATAATAATAATAATAATAATAATAGTAATAATAATAATAATAATAATAATAATAATAATAATAATAATAATAATACTAATATAATGTAAATTCTATATGGTTGTGAAACTTGGAATCTCACTCTTGAGAGAGGAACATAGGTTAAGGGTGTTTGAGAATAAGGTGCTTAGGAAAATATTTGGGGCTAAGCGGGATGAAGTTACAGGAGAATGGAGAAAGTTACACAACACAGAACTGCACGCGTTGTATTCTTCACCTGACATAATTAGGAACTTAAAATCCAGACGTTTGAGATGGGCAGGGCATGTAGCACGTATGGGCGAATCCAGAAATGCATATAGAGTGTTAGTTGGGAGACCGGAGGGAAAAAGACTTTTAGGGAGGCCGAGACGTAGATGGGAGGATAATATTAAAATGGATTTGAGGGAGGTGGGGTATGATGATAGAGACTGGATTAATCTTGCACAGGATAGGGGCCACTGGCGGGCTTATGTGAGGGCGGCAATGAACCTTCGGGTTCCTTAAAAGCCATTTGTTAGTAAGTAAGTAAACAACAAGTAAGTAGAAATCGGACATAATATATTATTATAACATACAGAAAGAAAGGAAAAAGCATAATAAAATGTGAACAGCAGGTCAAAATAAATGAGACATACAAAGTAAAAAAAAAAAAATAAGACAATCATTGATAAAATAATAATGATGATAATAATAAGAATAGTAATAATAATAATAATAATAATAATAATAATAATAATAATAATAATAATAATAATAATAGCTAGTAGTAATAAAATAGTGAAGTACAAAGCATCCAACGAATACAATATTTTTAGTTAGTTGACATCAATAAGGTATATATGAGAGCGGGGCTGATTAGGAGGAGATTATGTGGAAATTTTAGTGTGAAATCTATTATAAACAGTAATCTCACTAGAGGTTTTGATTTATCTAGAGAAAATCAAAACTCGAGTGGGATTTAATTGACTATTACACGAATCGAAGAAAGTATATAAAGATTAGAAGTAACGAAGTACTCCAATACAATAAAATATTAATTGACTTACGAAAATACAAAACTGTATTCAAATTTGTATCATCTCAACATTATAAATATTACGCTAGTAGATGGCAGTAGTGTGTTATTATTAGCTGTTTTCTTGGTATCAATTGTGCCAACTATGGAATCTTCATTGAACTCTGTGGAAGGTTACTGGTCAAGAAGACTTTGTTGATTCAGTTTCATTTTTATTAAAACAGTTGCATTCCACTTCAATTATCCCGATCCCAATAATCAACGTTAATTGACAAATAATTTTCAATAAATCTTAGTATTAAACAATGTCTGATACGTGACTATCCATAATACGAGCGTATCATACAGCAGAAGCTATAACAAACATAATAACCTAAATAATATAAACAAGTGTTAGAAAAGTTTTAATTAGCGATGATGAAATAAACAAGATACGTTGTAATTAACAATGATGAAATAAAAAATAAACATGAATAATTTTAAAAGAAACAATTATTGAAAGTACAATTTTCAAATTTGAATGTTTTAGTGGTTGGTGGTTCAGTTGATGTTATATTGGACGTGTGCGTAAAAGAATGAACTCGTTGATGTATATGGTGTATCCCTTAACTTATTCAGGATTTCCGAATGGTGCTCTTCATTTATTTGTAAATAGGGGTTTAGGGAAGATGCATAGCTATGACCAGTGATCTTGATTAATTCTTGTTCTTGAATGCCAATGCGAGTCATATTTGAAAGTGCTGTTCATCGACTGGAGTGGTTTGTAATTTTCTGTTTTTTGACGTCCAGACCAGTGCAGTTTGAAATGTTGGCAAACAAAGAAACAAATTCTAGAGTAGTGATAAAAATAAACAAATGCTAGGGACGCGATAAAATTAAACAAATGCTAGGGACGCGATAAAATTGTGCGATAAGCAGCCATGATTGGTTGAAAGACGTCCTTTCCTACCGTTTTATTGGTCAAAAGTAGTGTGACGTAGTAAAAGTGCAATAGTCTGTATAAATTAAGAAAACGCATGCTGTAAAAATGTCGCTAATTTCTTTTGTCCGGATCTGTACTTCCAGTAATATGAGATTTCCATAGCATGAAGATCTGGGAAGAAAATCTCTTGATTCCTTCCATATGACTCTCCGTGTTTGCGAATTTGAGTCGTAATCATTTCAGACATTCTATCATCACCACTGCCACCCTCTATCTTCAGGGATTGAGCTTTTCGCACGTTCTATTTCCATTTTTAGTCAATTATTTGCCGACGCTGTATCAACTAGGCACTAGTTTATGTAACGTCGATTAAATTGGTAATAGCGAGATGGTACTTGTACTCAAAGCCCGCTTTCTTATATTTGTAGCCGAACAGGCTACTGTCACCACAGCGAAACGCAATTATTGAATAACAGTAATCATTAGCTCGTATTTCATATAAGTCAACAGGAAGGCCATGCAGAACGAAACCAAACGGCTGTTGGAGCAGTCACTGACAGTTTGTACATTAAAGTTTTCAGTACGGCCCCAGAGACGAGTTAAAACTGTAATCGAGCGATTTATTGGCTGAGCGGCATATGAGGTCGCAGCACTATAATTTCAATCCAATATGATGTCAAATCCGCTCACAATCCATTACCTTAATTAGCAGTACATAATCAACGCGCTGAAATGAACACCGTCTTCGCATCGCTGTGGCTCTAATCAATAACTAATACATTATCAATTTAAATATATTACGTTTCGTTAGCACAGTAATTAGTGATTGGTTAAAGGAAATGTGTCGAGTGGTTGCCATGCTTGCCAACACATCCGAGAATCGCGGTTCCTATCCGGTTGAGGACGACAGAATCTTAACGTTGTAAGTCCGTTTTTGACCAAACTGAGTTTTCGGCTGAAGAATGTTATATCGCACATCTTGCATCATGTGCTGCCATCATCTTGCTGATATTCACACTACATCGAGAGCTGTAGTATTTTGATTGTGTTGCTGAGCTGAATAACGTTGTAACGCAAATAAAATGGCGGACAATCATACTTGTAGCATAGTCTAGTATAACATACAGTCACGAAAACTTGAGTTGTGAGGGTGCTAGGAACAAGAGACTGTGAAGGACTTGGAAAAGGAGAACAAGGGAATGAAAATTTCTACGTTCGTTAAGCAATAGCCAGTTTAGAGTTTGGAAGGATGGGGTAATGTGGTCAGCGCGACGGACATCGCAGACGAAGCGAACACAAGAATTATGAACACGTTGTAATCTTTGCGACTGGTTGACATTGAAGTCAGTCAGTAGAAAATCACAATAATCGAAGTGGAGTATTACTAGTATTTCCACTAGTATTTTTTTTAGTGATAGTGGGAGAAATTTTCGAATGCTGTTTAAGGAATGTAACATGGGAAGCATTTTTTTGATAATATGAGTTACTTAATTATTCCAGCTTAAATGCGTATCAAAGTAAACTCCAAGGATTTTAACACAGGAAGCAAAAGGGATTATGAACGTTGGCAAAGAATAGAACTATATTCCGTCGATGCTGCTGCCACCTACTGGCAAATTACTTGAAAAAGTCGTCAAATCAGATAGTTTCAAAATATCAGGCGTACAAGTTGCAAAAAGGAGGACATTTCTTGATTTTTTTTAAATCCTCCCGGACCCCGGACAAAGGTCTAAAAAGGACATGTCCGGATAAAAGAGGACCCTGCGTGGGATGAAACGCGAAAGATATGCATTTAGTAAGGGATATTCTTTTTAATAATAATAATAATAATAATAATAATAATAATAATAATAATAATAATAATAATAATAATAGAACTGGGATGAAAACATAACATTAAACAGGACTGATATGCGATCACATCTAAATCCCGGAGATTATAGTATCAATGTGGGAGAGCGGAGGTCATACGCGTTGTAGGTGATTCACGCATGAAAGGTGTTAGGTCTGTAATTTAACCACAAACTGATGACAACAAACCTATAGCAACGACCTTCTTTCGATACGGTTCGTCTCTTGGCCGCATAGTAGTTGAAAATTCTTGTGTATGTCACCACTACCAATAGGCCTACGTAACACAATAAAGAAAAGTAAATAAATATACTCGTACGTAAGCATACAATATAACATTAATTAATTATAAAAAAAGCTTATTTTGACAATTAAAAGCTTCAAAGGAGAAAATGTGACTAGAGATACTTTCTGTATGCGTTTTATTAAAGAAATAACGAAATATGCAAGCGGAATATTTTCTCATGAAAATTTGTATTAATATGCACAACTGGATACGTCAAACATCAACGATCATAGCAAAATTTCCACAATACCGTGGTCATCACCGTCATCGTCGTCATCGTCATCGTCATCTATTTATTCTTTTTCTTTCTCATGTAGTAGGTACATTTTGCTCACTCTAGAATTTATGTGGTCTTCCTGCGTTTCTTTTTGCCTGTCAGTTTATCTTCCCAAAATTTATGTGGTAATAAAGAACTATCTGCTGGGTATACAATTTATTCATTTATGTTTGTAGTAGCCTATAACTTTTTTTTATTATTTAGTTCATGTGTATTATACTTAATATTCTTCAATTTCACCATTTTTATTCTTGCCAATGACTTTTATTCAGAAACACTCCTAAACGAACTTAATTTTGCTTCATGTATTGTATGTTTGTTTGATTCTGTTTTTCATTGTTGGTGTTTCGTGTAGGTATAGGAAGGAAAGTTTGCACTGAAATAACTTATAAAATTAACGAAATATGGCTTTTGTATGCGTTCCATGTTCTTTTATGCATCATATTTTCTGTATATAAATTCAGACTTTTTATAAGTTACATAAACAGACTTCTATTTACAGACAAACACACATTATAAATTATTATTAAATCAGTGTTAAATACATATCTAACAACAAAGGATGACAGAATGAAGCGAACTCCCTAACAAGTAATGAACGTGGGGACAAACAGCAGCCATATCTGCCAACATGCCACAACTATATCGACGTTTATTGATCAGTCACTGTAGAGGTTTTAGTTGAAGAGAGGTCGTTACATAGCTAACCTAATAGGACAGGCGAAAGACAGGATATCCCTGATCACGAAGGAGCACTGAATCGTATTCAGACTTTTCTGAATACATTACTTGAATTGACTGTCGAAGGCTTTCATACTCTTAGCGGAATTCACCGAAAACGAGGTTTCCTTCAGATGGCACTAAACGAATCGAAGGGCTCCTATGAGATTGGCTCAGCACGACGTTTGGCTCTCACTTAGGCATTCACACTGAGTAGCCTATACAGAGTGATTCACGAGAATTTATCGTCCTTCACGGAGCTTATTTCCGAAGACATTCTGAGCAAAAAATGTCATATAAACATGGGTCCTATCCTCAGTATTTACAGAGTTACGTTTCGTTATTGGAACGTATTGCTGTGAACGGGTGATCTTGGTCAGCGTGCAGTCAGCAGACAGCGCGAGCGCTACGGAAATCAAAGATAGCCGTATGCAGTTACGTAGAGCGACGAGCGCCGTTCACAAGCGTGCGGCCAAGTGTACTCAAGCGGACGGCGACATTTTAAAAATGTGTTTTAAACTCTCCAAGACTGTAAATTAGGATGCAAAATTGAACTCCGAATAATTAAGTCGGTGGAAGTGGTGTGATTTGTAATAATTGTTGTGATAAGTGCGTAAGAATAATGTAATTTTCTAGTTAAAAACAGGAAAAGATGTCAGTACGAAGCAACTAAGGAGTTCACAGCACATTTTTAGCTTCATAGCCCTTAACTTGCTGTCATTATGTCGCTAGTACGAAAAAATGTAGAGCACTTACTTCGTCACAGACTATCCAGAGTGCACCACTAGTAGTGGGTTAACTCTCATAGTGAATGAATGAATGAATGAATGAATGGTGATGGAAATTTGTTGTAATGACGTAGAAGAATTAGAATACCCTCAGAAAAACCCTATTGTCAGGACCACGACTTTCCCAACAAAAGTTAGGAACTCAATGTAAAGGGAGGCCATAAAGTCCCGTTACCCCTTTATAAATGTTAATGTAAGTTTTTTTGCACATGTTTCAGATTGTGTGAACTAAACGATGGCCGATAGTTCAATTACAGTATTGAAGAACGTGTTATTGCAAGTTGTTGGGTGCATGGGAGAAATCAAACAGGAAAGACAATTGCAGAAGTTCGTGCTGATTTTCGGGCGCGGTTTCAACGGGATCCTCCTCCGAAAAAAAACACCTGTCCATTATGCCATCGCAGTACGCGAATATCTTAATGAAGCTCTTCCTGGGCGTTGGGTTGGTCGTGGTTCTCCTGCGCTGCCGGCACCACTTGCCTGGCCACCACGAAGCTCAGACCTCACCACAAGTGATAATTCTCTATAGGGGTCCATAAAGGGTATTGTTTCACAAAACTGTTACAATACCACTGACGAACTGATAGATGCTGTGAGCAAAGCTTTCACTCAAGTTACACCAGCAATGCTTCGAAAAATGTCGCACAGAACCTGGCGGAGTAGTATCCTTTGCCATGAGAATGACGGTACACAGACCGATCTTTTGGACAAGTAATGATTCATATCCTCTAAGAACTGTTGTTCATTTTATTTCTTTAAGTTCAGGGGTTTATGTTGGTTATTATAGGGGGTAACGAACTTTGTGGCCTCCCTGTACAGTGATGTGAACTCAGGTCCCCTTGCTTATAAGTTCAGAGCTAGCACTGAACCACTGTGACGGTGCATTCTAATCTACACGTGACAGAACATTTAAATAACTTGTATTGTAGTGACTGTATTGTAGCTATCTGAAAACAGACGAGGAGAAGTAGTAGTTTATTAAACGATGCTTTTAGTTGTAGAAGTTATTCAAGGTCAAAATTCGACGTGATCAAATGACCGACAAATTTTGCTGGACTCTCTATCAGGGGCAGAATTCATAGTTTCATACACTTGCTACAATCTACAACACTGCCCTCCAAAGTTTTATTACGCTCCCAAAACAAGCCATGCTGACTATTTTACTGCCCTTTAAAATCGTCATCTTCGCGAAGCTCAGATGCAACAGCTGATATGGTACCCGCTAGACCACAGAAGACAACAAAAGTAGACGAAAGCTCACGAAAGGTTATTTCGCCAAAATGAAAGTACTGCTTCCCTTTCTTTTTGAGTCACATCATTAATCTGTTGTTTTATAGGAAAGGATAGAAATGATTATCACTAGAGAATAACCGCGATATGGCTTCTTTCCTCCTCTTCCTCCCTCTGCACTTTGTTATTATTGGCGACTTTCGTTTTCCAATCTCTCAAGGTTTTCTCCTATTTTGATGTTTTGTTCTCGTCCATTTTCCGATGTCTTACATACGAATTCATTCATACCATCACCACCGCTATCTACCTGCTAGAAGTTTCAACCTTCAATTACGAAACAATATCAGATATTCATATGTTGCGGGACTCCCTGGTCTTGTGATGAACATTGGTGCAAGGACATCGCTAAGATGACACAAATAATATAGGCCTACCTAGATTCGATGAAAGGGAATACATTTTAACTTCATTGTCCGAAATTCAATTTTTGTTGTGTTTGTTTTACTTATTAATGTTCCTAAACGGCAATTGAAATGGTTTGGACATACTTATCATATACCAGAAGAAAGGAAAGTTAAGCAGGTCATAGAAATGCGTGTTGAAGGGAGAACTACAAGAAAAGATCTAGGATTACGTGGAAGAATAAAATAGAGTGACTGATATGGAAGAGAGGGGAAAACAATTGTTGAAATGAAGAGAAAATGTAATGACAGAAGTCACAGACCAATTATTTAGACCTGACAGCTCAGCGACGCGAAAGAGGGGAAGTGATAAGAGTAGTAGGGAGAACTCCGGACTAGAGATAAGACCGAGCGGTCAGTAAAGTACAGCTTAACTGTACTGGAAACACACGGCTCTATCGCAAGGCGTGACAACCGATCGCTCTGAATGCTAGTACTGACTAACCCGAACACCTCTTGACGTAATTTAATGGACTTGCCTGACCCAGGCGCACATTGTCGGCGACTATCAGGACTAAATAATCGTACTGTACTAGATAAACTGGATGGAAAGAGGTGAACCCAACGCCTAATGGTGAAGAAGAAAAGTGTTACGTAATCGTTTGTGCAGAAGGCCGGTTATGCCATCGCCGGATTTGCACTATAATTTCTCATACATAAGTCGTGACTGGAGGACGAACCTGCGACGCAGTCATACACTTTGGCTCACAGTGGCCCACTATGCGCTCTAAACGGTATATGTGGTGGTAGTTCTATTCAGACGGGTCTTCCGGATGGCATTCGTGAATCCGATGCTGATAGGTATGCCACCCTGAATCAGCCCTCACAGAGTCAGTTCCTATCTCCAGACAAGAGCCTAATAAACTTCAATGTAAGGTTTGGAATTCTCTCCCTGACCATGTCAGAGACTGCCGGATAATATCAAAATTCAAATTTAAATTAAAGAAACACATTCTAGTGCATAGAATTGCTTGTTGAACACCTGTCAGGTTGCGCAACTTCGGCTTAACCCATGACATATAACAAATATTGTAACTATACTGTTGTAAAATTGACAATTAATATGTAATGTATTTATTATTGTTGTTATTATTATTATTATTATTATTATTATTATTATTATTATTATTATTATCAGTTATCACTATCACCATTGCTATCTCTGTTTTTCTTTCTATTTTTTTCTTGTATTAGTTCGATGAGAGCTCTGTAGTGTTCTTTTGACCCTGTTGATCCTCTATAGGGCTTTAATTTAATTTATATTATTTTCATCAGTGTTCGTATTTCTTTTTTGTATTTATATGTGCTATGTGGTAGGATGGAAGAGAAGGCTTTATGGCCCTAATCCTGTCAGATTAAATAAATAAATAAATAATAAGTCAACAAATAAATAAACAAACAAAGAAACAAATAAACATAAATAAATAAATAAATAAATAAATAAATAAATAAATAAATAAATAAATAAATAAATAAATAAATAAATAAATAAATAAATAAATATCACCCTTGGAGATGCATACTAACTACAAGACTTCATTTCAGCTTATTTTATACTATTGTTGATGATAGATGAAACAAGAGGGAGTTGGTGTGCTGATAGAATGAAAGAGGGAACAGGAATATCTCGATAAAAACTCTCGCTAGCGTCTTCTTTGTCCACCACGAACAGGGCAGGGTTCGGACTCGGACCGTCGGGATAGAAACCCAGCGCTGAGCCTCAGATACAGCCTCATAACTCGCATATCTTTCATAAACATTTAATAAAAAGCGAAGTGGAATAACTGCATCCACATAAAGCCACAAAGAATTAAACTGTCATAGGAAGTCCTTTAAATTCGTAAAGGAAATTAAGAATGGAAAACGAAATATAAATGTGTAATGACGTACGTAAAAATTTTATAAAGTCGAATACTTTTACGTTTCATCGACATGAACTACTGTGCACAGGTTTTGAAGCTTCACAATTGCAGCTTGCAGTAACTCCCGGACTGTCAGCCAATTAGAGCGTCTAGGAGAGGACGGAAGCCTCGAAATGGATTTGGTTAAACTAGTTTCCGTTGGCACACACTTCGCTGCAATGCATTCGCCATACGTGCATCCAATCTAGCAGACTGTTCGCTGACTTCACATTAAAGGTCAGAAGTTTGCACAAGGGGAGGAGGGAATAGTTGTTGAACTCCCTCAAACAAGCAAGACCGTCCCCACAGTCAGTTGTACAAGCCACAACTCCGTGTTATCATCACTACAGCACCTATTAAGCGTATTTTGTCTCTTGACCCGTTCCATCCTCACTCCAGTGCGGAACGTTAACTAATAGGCCTTACTAAGCATTCGCAGGTAGCGAGGCACTCCGGAAATGTGGTCAACACGGCCACTGCTTTACACAACACAATATATATCTAGTGTCTTGAAAAGAAGATAAATCCACTCCTTGTCCTGCTTCAAACTCTATATGGTTGTTACTGCAAATGGTGTCACTCACAGAGAACGATATTTCTACATAAAATTAAATTAATTGTGTGTCATCTATGTCACCGTTTAAATGACAATTTGATAAAAAAACCTTATAATTATGATCGAAATAACTGATGTTTTCTCATAGCGTCAAAAAATAAAAATTTATTCAAAATGTTTACCTTAAGTAAAATCATTAATTCAATCTTTCAGAGAAGAAAATACACTATCTACCAAAAAGTAATTGGGCATTGTTTTTGCCCCTTTAGAACCTCGTGGTACCACTTCTTGTTGCCATAACAGCAGCCACTCTTCAGGCATGCTCTCCACTAGTTTGTGTAGGATATCCACTGGAATGCGTCGCCATTTCTCTTGCAACATGACACTCAGTTGGACAATGGAAGTTGGCCGCATCTCCCGAGAACTCAATCGCCGGTCCAATTCAGCCCAAAGGTGCTCAATGGGATTGAGATCAGGACTCTGTGCGGGCCAGCCCAACCGGTGAACATTATTGTCTGCATACCAATGCATAGTAGTCGCCGAAACATGGGGCCAACTTCCATTGTCCAACTGAGTGGCGATGCATTCCATTGTATCCTACATAAACTAGTGGAGAGCATGCCTGACAGGGTGACTGATTTTATAGCAATAAGAGGTGGTACCACGAGGTTCTAAAGGGACAAAAACAGTGCGCAATTACTTTCTGGTAGATAGTGTATATTAAAATGACTGTCAATAACGCATAACAAATTACGGTATAGTGACTACAATCTGACTTCAAAGTTTTGGATTTTTTAATTCGCTACATGTGGCACAAGATTTCATGCAAAATATCACATACCCAGTTCGTATAGTGTGGTGTTACGTCTCCACGTCCGAACGAGAAATCGAACACTAGTCTACTTGATTTTTAGTTAGAAACAATATCACTTAAGCCATAATGGACGACTGTGCTGAAAGGGCAACTGATTTAACCTATGGTACCGATACCTATACAAATAATAATAATAATAATAATAAGCTAAATAAAGAAATTCCTCAAAATATTGCTAAAGCAATTTCAAGTTTATATGCATAACAAAATTATAATAGAGGTAGTCAAAACTAAATATGAAACTGAAGACATCAATTTATGATACAATATTAAACAACAGTGTCCATTGTCACCCGAATGTGTAATATAATTTATTGACGAAATTGTGAATCAATGGAATACAGATTTAAAATATAATTTTGAAATAAATAACACCATTATCGATATTGCTTTATTGGTAGACGATTAGGTGATTATAGCTGATATAGAAGATACACTACAACTTGGTATGCATGAATAATTATGTATAATACGCCTATCAGATGAATATGGTCTAGAAACATCAATAAGATTAACGTAACAGCATTTAAATAATAGCTAATAATATTTTAGAACAGGTGAACCATTTCGGTTATTTTATATATGTTGTAATATACAACAAAACAGAGATATGGAACATGAATCAATGTCTCTATAACTTCTTATATGTGTAACCATTAAACACGCAATGAAAGAAAAAAAAATTTTACAAAGGTACGCCTGCGTCAGGGTTAATGTATAATTCAGAAAATTGGATACTGACTAAATCACAACTCAAAAAAATAGGAAAAATCTAAATGGATTCTCTCTACTCGACAATATGAATGAATGAACGAATGAATGAATGAACGAATGAATAAACAAATGAATAAATAAATAGACTACCGGTATAATATTATATAACGGAGACATTGCGAAAAAACCTCATATATTCAACCGAATAGACAAAATTAAACAATATAGACAAAACTAATTTTAAATTTGAACATTTAAAAAGAATGGAAGGTAACAAAACAGTTATGACGTATAATCGTAAAGAACATAGGTTATAAATATAGGACAACCAAGGATGTGATAGAGACACCAATTTTTTGCATGAGATCTGAATGAACTGTTAAGTTCAAACCATTAAGACGACGATGATAATAATACTTACTTACTTACTTACAGGCTTTTAAGAAACCCGAAAGTTCACTGCCGCCCTCACATAAGCCCGCCATTGGTCCCTATCCTGAGCATCATTAATCCAGTCTCTATCATCATATCCCACCTCCCTCAAATCCATTTTAATATTATCTTCCCACCTACGTCTCGGTCTCCTCAAAGATCTTTTCCTTCCGGCTTCCCAACTAACACTCTATATGCATTTCTGGATTCGCCCATACGTGCTACATGCCCTGCCCATCTCAAACGTCTGGATTTAATGTTCTTAATTATGTCAGGTGAGGAATACAATGCTTGCAGTTCTGTGTTGTGTAACTTTCTCCATTCTCCTGTAACTTCATCCCTCTTAGCCCCAAATATTCGATGATGATGATGATAATAATAATAATAATAATAATAATAATAATAATAATAATAATAATAATAATAACAACGTATCTCTGTTTTGTTGTATGTTACGACATACTATATCCAATAACTGAAATGGTTCGCCTGTTCTAAAATATTACTAGCTATTATTTAAATGCTGTTACGTTAGTCTTATTGATATTTCTAGACCATATTCATCTGACAGGCTAATCATATTATTTCGAGCCAAGAGATTACGTCCAAGGAAGAGCTTCTGATTTTCGTGATGAGATTAAGAAAAACAGCTTCAATAATAGAACACCGAACTAATCAATCGATACATTCTCTTTCAGAGGTCTGATCCGCTACATGCTTTCTTGCTCTCTAAAGGATATGGATAAAGTGAAGGTTTTTATATTAAAATATTGAGTTAAAATATCGGTACTGTTGTCTCATTTATATGAAATATTAAGCTTTTAGAGTGATTGTGTGCTCCCAACTGCTTGCAGTAGCCAAACACAACGGGCCCAACATACTATAGTAGATGACTTTACGGTTCCGAACGTTGGAGGGGATCTTCCTGACTATTGAATACAATTTTTCCAAATGAAATACATTTCCGTTAATAATAACTTTTAAAAAGAATGGTTCAAGTATGAAATATATGAACCTTCATAGCAGACATTTAAAATTTCGTTCTTTCATCCCTGAAGATTCCCACAAAATTTAATTACAATTATTTAATTTGAATCTAATTAAAATAATTGCTGTAACGATTTTAATAACTCCGTTCACACTCTATCTGAAACTTTGATCCTCATGTTGTGATTGTTACACAATATTATCATTACATTTTGGGAACTTAATGTATGTATGGAAGGTTAAAAAAATCCTGTAAGAGCAGACTATATGTATCAACGCAATTACTTTAATCATTGCTCTGATACGAACCAGGTAATTGTTAAATTGCAGCAATTGACCTCCAAACAACATTAGAGCATGCAATAAACTCATATCTGTGACTATACCTCGCTATGACTCATTGCTACTTAAATGGACGCTATTTCACCATAAATATACGTTAGGGTTTTGTTATGCATAGATGATTTGATATTGTGCATATATACAAATATACAACATATACTCTTAATGATACACAATTAATATATCTATGCCGACGGACGTCTGTGAAACTAAAGCACCATTCTGCATGAAGACATTTCTTCGCCAGAGAAACATACTGCAAGCGCTCTTTTGTATCAGTCTGATACTAAAATTTTAGGCTAATAAATATCATACAACTCAAGGTAAAAATGTGTCAGTGAACAAGAGCATGGTCAACTTCCTCCTACATACACCGTGTCCCGCTTAGATGGATCGAGAAATAAATGCTCACCATTTAAAATCAGATGGAGATATTGTTTATTTTACATCTGACAAGATGCAGAAACTGTCCAAGTTCATGCACCAATAGTTTAAAAACAGTTGCATGTTCATGCGCATGCGCATTAACGTTTATCGTGGAAACGAGTCTGGCGCCATTCAGTAGAACTTTCCGTCATTGGATCCTGACAATCAAAGGGAATGTGTATCTGGACATATGCAGAACTTTTGTTGTTGATCAACTCCCCCAGAATCGCTTTTTCAGCAACATAGAGCTCCACCCCATTAATATGGAGCAGTGCGTGTCTTCTTGAATGCAAACTTTCACAATAGGTTGATCGTAAAAGGTGAACCCTTGCCTGGCAACCTAGGTCACCCGACTTGACGCCCATTGACATTTTTCTGGGGCTTTATGACGAGCGTTGTGTACGAACGTGGTACAGTTGACACTTTGGAAAAACTGAGACAACGCATTACAAATGCAACTGCGCTAATCACTTCACAAATGTTATGGAACACTTGGCAGAAGGTTGAGTGCCTTTTGGATGTCTTCAGGGTAGCTCGAGGCGCACACATCGAGTTGCACTGACCATTCTCCGAAACTCGGAGAGTTTTTACATCAAGTTGTACAAAAAGTTAAGTTATAAAACCATTATTTAGACTTTAAATTAGCACTTATTTCTCGATCCCTCTAAGCGGGACATGGTGCATTTATAAATTATAAAGTAGGGTCTATATAGATTTCAATATTCTACAATAGCCGAGTTCATAAAAATACTTAGATATGGTTTTTTTATGTAGTCTATAACATACGTTACAGAATATAATATGTAAACATTGAGCGTCCACTCAAAATAATTAACTGTCCAGTTCCCATTAATTTTATGATAAGGGTAACTTGATGTTCGGTTAATAAGTGCTTAAATTGGATTTGGTTTAGAAATAATTACGCGAAGCTCATTCTCTCAATTTCTACCTTTTGATACTTCAGTCCTAGAACCCGGACTCGTCATTCCTCGAGCCCGTTTCCATCCTAGAGCTACCTTGAGGAAAAAATCGGAGGGTGAGCTTTTATTTTATGGTTTCTTCGTTTCCCTGAACATTACAAATTTCATTCCACCGCCACTCTCCATTTCATCCTCTCTCTTCTCATGTTACAAAATGTGGTTTCGGTGTAAGGTGTACGAAACTTCGGTGATGCCGAGTGCAGACAATTATTCAATTCACTGGTTCTCTGTGAAACGTTCACTACTATGTCCCAGCGCCAGATGAATGATGTCTGCCGGCGTATGGGGGAATGTTTACGGTGCTGGTTAAGGCACAGTAATCCTCAGTAATATCAGAAGTATGGCCATACTGAATCGCATATTGGGGTTCCGCTGATGTTCGGGAATAAACTGTGTTATTCGGTGATACAAAATCAACTCGATGAGACTGAAATTGACTATTTTGAAGAATCATACAATTCTGAATGTAACATGTAAATAACCACTACATTAGAAAGATCATGAATAGCGAAGAACTCTCTTCATAAGATGTATGATTACACCTAACAATGGCATGGACATAATGTCAAAAATATCAATTAATAGGTAATTCATTGGCCTCCAAAAAGCGAGAAGAAATGTAGAAGGACCGTATACTATGGTGTAGGCAAATTGTCGAGACAATCTGATCAAGACATCTGAATGATCTGTTGAGAAAGAAACGAATATAAAAGGAAATAAGAAACAAGTGCTGACAAATTGAAAGACAAGGAAGTAGTAACTGTATTTTATGTTCTGGTTGACAAGATGGATTCTTTCTCATGAGACAGACGTAATTAGGTGACGATGAAACATTGCTTGGATGATGGTAGGGATCAAGTGCTACAAGAATTTTGTGCCAGACACTATTTGTGCACCAAAAATTCCACTTGGACTTGATTTGTCCTCAATATTGTGAGCATTGTCAGACACTACTAAATATTCAAACTATTATCATCATGACGTAAAGCTATCGCTTCAAACAATACAAAGTACAGAGTCAGTCTCTATGTTAGAAATAAATTCTAAACTACAGTAGGCCTATTAATTGTATATGGTTTCCGATCAGACTTCCGTTACATCTCAATGGCTATCAACTAGTGGCTGGCCAGATCGGCCATTTGAGTGATCAATCCCGTGGAAGTAATTGCCTTAAATGCCTTGAATTACGATACACTGACAGATTACAAACAGACGGCTCTTTGAATAGGTATGTTCTGTTGAACATAACTTTGAATTGAAAACTAATTGATTAATCAGGTAAGGAAGACCTAAAAACAGTGTTGTTCAAACATGTGCAAGTCAATGCAAAACAATTCTAGTTTTCAGGCTGGTGTATTGAAGAAAATGTAATCCCAATGTACAATTACTGTGTTGTCAACTAGAGGCAATAAAGGCTAATATGATGTAGAGTTACAGATATTTCTAGATGATCATGTGATATCTTAAAGAGAATCATCAAATTAAGAGCCAACATTCTGCAATCAAAGAGGGAAAGGCCATTTTTCAATGGAAATACTGTCACATCACAAAACAGTAGCAATAGTAGTAGTGTAATAGTAGTAGTAGTAATGGTGATGGTGCTGGTGATGTTGGTGGAATTGGTAGTAGTATTTTATTTTAGTTACGTATTTACTCCAACAATAGAGAAGTCATGGGGATTATCACAATTGCCAATTGTTACCGCCGGTCGTACTGACTGCATGGTCTTTCACCTCTGCAGAGACACGTAGGCTACACATGATCCCAGGATAGGAAAGGTTCACAGAGAAAGCCATTCCCTCCATCGCAGTCATTGACGTGTAAGTCCTATAAAATGAGGCGGTTAAACGAAAACGAAAACAAAAATAAACTAACTCATACAGGTACATTATAAGTTATAATTTAATTACATAATTATTTTATTCTGGGGTTTACATTGATTCAACAACTATAAATAAAAAAAATTAATTTACGAGTAAACAGCTGATTTGAGTCTGAAAGAAAATCAAGAATTGAGATGGATAGAAACTAAAATCACAGGAGCAATCAACCTACTTTTCAGGCCTTCATAAGTTCAAAGCACACTATGTTGAAAGTTTACAAAATCCTAGCTCGACCTGTCCTAGCCTATGGGAGTAAAGCATGGGCTTTCAGTAAAAGGGATGAAAGACAACTCACAACATCCGAAATGAGGGGGACAGATGGATACACACTACTGGATCACCGCAAAAATGAAGACGTGGGGATATAGAAGCGCTTATCGGGCGAGACATACGACATCCCTATGCACTGCAGCCTACAGAAGTTTTTTGTGCTCCCATGATGGAATGAGTTGCGTTCCGATTGTATTGGCAAAGCCGGCTCCACTATTCACATCACGCATCGCTTTCCATTCTTCAAAACCGTATAGTCCTGGTGGTGTCATGCCGTTCCTCATAGATCTATATTTATGAGTCATCATATCTCCTCCACATCAAACAAAAATCTGTGGGACTTCGAAGATTCTTTATACAGAACTATGAATCGTCTCGAACTTACCGCCACTGCCATCTATCAATCTGTGGACAACTACCACCTACGAAGCACCTACGGTCAAATGACCCGTGCATTGGATTTAAGGACAAATTCTATTAGTGTAATGCATTTGCATGTATAATTGCAGAACAAATCCACATATATCTCTGCAAAATTGGTCCTATAATAGGCCTGTATAACTACAAATGCAGCAGAAATCCGAAATATGCCACAGAAGTCTAATATTTTTCGGGTGATCATGATAAAAGACAGTATCAAATAATAAGAATAAGCTCTCGGATTGTCGTTTTCTTTAATTTAATTTATTGTAAGTGAAAACATATGGTTTCAAAATAACAGGTTGAATTATAAAATGTCTATAACAGATGTATAAAGAGAATCAGGAAGAAAATATTCTCTATTACAGAGAGTATCCGTACCACAAAAGCCAGCTTCATGCATGGGACCACAATTGTGTTCCACGGTATCTCCTATTATAGTGTTATGCGCTATGTGGTAAACCGAATGTAATCCCAATAATCACTCATTCCATGCCACAGTCTCACATTACTGGGCAATGACAGTTTTCAACCAGTCATCACTTCATCACAACTGATTCCGTTATCAATGATTAGAGTAATTACATCCCTGCACTTTATTCCCTCCGGACGTAAATTAAGGTGAATTGCATTTACTGTGATTTCGAAATGCGCATTGTACTGTAATAATAATAATAATAATAATAATAATAATAATAATAATAATAATAATAATAATAATAAACCGAATCAATACCAATTGAGCTCCTTTACCTTCCCTTTTAACGAAGTACGGTATTAATATAAAGCACTGTGAAGCTGCAAGAGATAAATTGCGAGATTATTAGTACAATACATAGAATGAACCGTAAGAAATGTCTTTAATTTTTTGGGGTTATTCTTTGAGACATTTCAAACAAAAATATTTTAACACAATTTTGTTTGGTTTTGCTTACTTTTCGAAATAAAAATGGTTTTATATGAAATATTTCATAGTGTATTTTGGGAAGGTTATTGATTCAATTCCCAATATGCTCAGTCAATTTAAGAGAGCAGTACATTATTAGCCTATAACAAATGACTGAAAAAATTTTAGTTTTGTGTTTGAAATGTGCAGAGATTTGATCCGAACACTGTAGTAACAATGTAAAATCCCTTTGCAGAAAGAAAGTTACTTTTGTTCGAATCAAATTTCTACACATTTAAGGGACAAAACTAAAGTTCCTTGAATAATTTATTATCACAATAGACTGCTACGTATCTTAAATTGAATAAGCATATTCGAAATTAAATCAATGGCTTGTATTTCACTTTTTAGTTTGAAATATCTTACAGAATAACCCTCTGAAATTAATGGCATTACTTACAGTTCACTGTGTGTGTGTGTGTGTGTGTGTATGTATGTTTTCAGTATCCCGATATCGGGAAGCTCTTTGTCGGAATATCGTCTGTCTGTCTACAGCGATAGCTTCCAAACTAATACGTTCATTTTTTTCACATTCATTATCTACTAGTCTGTCCACACCTATGGAGTAACGGTTAGCGTGTCTGGCCGCGAAACCATGTGGCCCTGGTTCAATTCCCGGTCGGGGCAAGTTACCTGGTTGAGATTTTTTCCGGGGTTTCCCTTCAACCTAATATGGGAAAATGCTGGGTAACTTTCGGTGCTGGATCCCAGACTTATTTCACCGGCATTATCACCTTCATCTCTTTCAGACGCTAAATAACCTGAGATGTTGATACAGCGTCTACTAGTCTCAAATCGAGAATGATACATGAGCAATATAATCATTTTACTGAATATGAACGAGACTTATTTCATAAAATATTTTATGTAGTGATGTACTGAAAATCGGTTGTGTGTGACTCAAGTATTTTTAGAGAAATTACCACTGACATAATTATGTCTTCAACCAGAAACGTTTTTGAAAAGAAACTTAGGACTTAAATATACACTACAAGTGAATTAATTTTGGAATTTAACATCACAAGCCTTTGCTGAAATAGAATAAATTATACTTTTTTTTTTTTACTGTAAATAACACTACAAATTTATGTCTCCTATTGAAAAGTCTTCTGAGAAAATAATTTATGAATTTAAATTTTGAATACATTTTGAAAAGATTGTCAAATAAGTCGGAATATGATAAAGAGATAATACAGCTTTTTGTTTATTTTCAGTCTTGACTTATTACGATGTTAACGTAAAAATATTTTTTTAACACATTTATTTTCCTTATGAACGTTTTCGCCCTATTGTGGGCATCTTCAGACAAATTTATGGTTTAAAGATAATTTTACAAAGGAATTTATGTATTTATTTCTGTATAACGACTAGAGTTTGCTTAGCTTTTCGAGAACGACCAGGGAATGATCCTTGCACTTAACTGTAGACTTCCATTGGCCCATTGTGCGCCCTAGATGCGAGCGTATATAATTTTAAAATATGGAAGAAGGAAACAATTGCAAAACAGCGGCAATATAAAAGTGACAATATAAAATCGATAAAACTGTAGTGATAGATTTCTCTAATACGTTGAAATTTCAAGTATTCTTACACTCAATTGGTGAATTTGTACATGCTCGAAATAGTAGTGATCGGTAATATCAAAAAGGTTTTCATGTTTTTTTTTATAAATCCACAAGCACAAAGGGAAAGTAAATTTATTAAAACAATAAAAACTTCGCTTAATATTTAATAAGATTATTTCGCGATTAAAATAAAATAAATGATTAATTTAATTAATAATTCATATTTCATTCGAATTTGTAAAGAAAGGATGAAAGCATTTATTTACAAATACGACTACAGCCATCTAGTATTTACTACTCTAATTAAAGGGAGCAATTGATATAATATTATTATTCATGTTCATTATAAACAAAATGACGTTTAGAAGTGACGTTCCGTGAAAGTAAATTTATTGTGTGTACTTAATACTTAGGAAATTTATGTTCATTATTCCTCAGATTTATCAATAATAAATTAGGTTATGAAGTTCCTCATTGATTTGTGGAAACAAAAGAATCGCGAGTGACAAAACAAACGTGACAATTGACAATTTGAAATCGACAATATTGCAGTAATCGATGGCTGTGATTGGTTATAATCAATGGATTGGTGGACTGGTACATGAACGAAATAGTCTATAAAATAGTTCAACTTTCTAAATAGTTGTTTTGAATTTGTGTTACATTTTCCTGTCACTATTTCTTGTTCTCACTGGATATTTACGTACAAACTCCATTAGTTTAGTAGGTACGTATATTCTAAATTGTAGAAGGGTATTTATTGTTAATCTATTTTTAAATGTAAAAGTTATTGGGGGAATGAAACTTCAAGGAAATAGGTCGTATCTAATTTCATAATATTCTACTTGAATATATCTGCATGAATCGAGAAATACTAGAAAGATCTTCTTCATCCAGTACAGTCGTCGCAGATATCGAACCACGTACCTCAAGAAAACGACGCTAGTATGCAACTTTGCGGTAAGCCCATTCGGTTATCTCACACCTCATACTGTCTTTTATCCCCTCTCTCCCTCCCTCCCTCCCTCCCTCTCTCTCTACGTACATACTTTGTACTTCTTCAGTTTCCTATCTCTAGCTTTCTCCTTCTTTCTCAAGCTTGACAGTAGGAACTGCAGTTCTCCTTTGAATATTTAAATGACAGATTTCAGACGTAAGTCACATTTTCATACGCTGTTAGAACAGACTCATAACTCAAAGGAAGTGGAAACTTCACTTAACTTATCTCTTATGGATGATCACAGAGTGGCTGAAGCACTTCTCTGTATCATGTCATAAAACGTTACGTTGTTATTTTGACTATAGCAGCAAAGTCTTTCATTTTTATTCCTACACTAGTGTTCAGAATTTTGCCTTTAATAAAGACACACATTGAAAGGGACTGCGTCACATTCTGGGTTTAATACCCTATCAACGTCAATTTTTATACAAAAATGTGAACAATTAAAATTATCTCCAAGTAAGTAAGTAAGCAAGCAAGAAAGCATGTAACTATAGCATCCAAACCAACCCAGTCCAACCAACTATTCAGTAGATTTGGAGGGTTGAGAGCCATAGTGCGTCAAGCGCCATTTATTAAAATCGGAGAAAGCAAGGGTTAAAGTTAAGTGAATACCATAGTTTAATGAAGATTGACATATCATTTAGTTTTAATGTGTATACTTTATATTACTTGCTATATGTTTCCATTGAATTATGGTAATAACTTCATTTTAACCCTTGTTTTCTACGGTTTTAGTAAATGGCGCTTGGCCCACTATGGTTCTGAACCCTTCATTTTTGGTTCGTTACTCTTGCTTCGTTGTCCAGATATTGAGAACCGCTTAAGCATAGTATTCGCCCATGTGATCACCTTTCGTGGTTGAAATTCAACTCCCTGCTACCATTGTGAGCAGTTTCAGCTGTTTGTTTTGACTATTCTTCACGTTCTTGTAATGAGTAACAAGACTAATAAACACACCGACAGTGAAGTGCAGTCTGTTATCCGATTTTTCCAATACTGAAAATCTTCCCCCCTTCTGAAGCTCACCGCAGGTTTGTTCCAGTATGCGGGGGAGATGGAATGAATGAGAATAATACATGAAGGTGATGTCGTTTCTTTAGTGACGGAAGAACAAATGTGTTGCCAACACTCGCTCAGTCATCACCAGGATTTGACCATCAACAATGACATCCTCCTTACAGTTCAGACTTTGCCTCATACGATTCTATACTCACTTCAACGAATAAAAATTTTCTTCCTCTCAAATTAAAACAAATCTTAGTCCAGACACTTATCATGCCACAGTTCGATTACTGCGACGTTCTATTTAGTGATATCAGCTATGATCTGACCCAAAAATTACAGCGTGTCCTTAATGTATGTGTTTAATTTATATGTAATAACCGTCTCTATGATTATATCTCACAATCTTTCAATGAATTGTCTTGGCTCCGGCTGGCTAACAGACGTAGATTACATTGCCTTTTTCTTTTCTATCAGATTTTGCATATATCAACCCCTGAATACCTTGCAATCACGATTTCATAATCTATTCACACATCATAATCTGTATACTCGGTCACAACACAACACACAGAACTTCCGTTTATTCTTCGTCTTTTACAATAGACATTATCCGTTCTTGGTATTCATTACCTACAGATGTCAGAGGCTACCCGACCTTAAACGCTTTCAAGTCCAAAGTGAAACATGTCATTTTAGAATGCACAGTGTCCCAAGGTGTATATTAGAATTCACAATGTAATTATTTTATTAAGTAATCATGTCATTTAATTTGTCATCTAGTTTAAGTAAGTATTCAAGTTCGTTAATTCCCTGGCTTAAGCATATTTTTCTGTTTCGATTTCGTCTTAGGTATATCCATAACTTTCTTTTGTATTAGCATTATATTATATTACCATGTATTTCCTTTTTTTGTCCAGAGAGGCGAGAGACAGAAGAAAGTGGAAACTACCCGAGAGACATTTGTGCATAGACAGGAAGTTGTGAAAGGCAGTGGGAGAATCATTGATAAAGAAATTCAAGTTCTTAGATTTAAATATCACGTCTAACGTAAACTAGCTCACCACGTTACGCAAATAGAGCTTTCCCTTATTTAAGGAGGCCTTTACCCTTCATGGGACACAATAAGCTATCTTTATCTTTATCTTATTTCCTTTTTATCCTCTGGTTGACTGGAAGAGAAGGCCTCACGGCCTTAACTCTCTCAGAAAAAAAAAAGAACCACCACCACCACCACCACCACCACCACTACTACTATTATTATTATTACCATCTCTTCGTACATCTGAAGAAAATCTTGACGGCAGACGCATGAAAACTATCAATGAAGTTAAAACTGCAGTTCAGAACTTACTAAATACACAGGTGTGGATTTCTATGACGAGGGTGTTCATACGCTTGTCCATCACTATGATAAAATGAACGAACTTCATGATTATCTCAAAGAATAATGTAAGTTATGATGTATTATTAAGACATCAGTATCAAATATTTTTAGCGTTCTATTATTTTGTGGGAACATGGGATAGCATCGCGGTTAAGGTGTTGCACTGCAAGCTAGAAGGTCGCAGGTTCGATTCCCAATGGGATCATGATTTTTTGTTCCCTTTATATAATCCTTTCGACCGCACTATGGCCCTGGGGTTTATTCAGCCTTTAACAGAAACGAATACCACTGGCATTTTCTTGGGGGTAAAGGCGGCAGACACGTAGGAATATTTCTACAGCAACTTAGGGTAAATGTTGGTAATACTGTGATACGA
>NC_091118.1:122764240-122794240 GCF_040183065.1 Periplaneta americana | reverse complement strand
TACTAGGAAATACCATATTTTTACAAATCACAATTTTCGAGTTACGACACTAAGTATTTTACTGGTAGTGCGATTTGTCCGTTGTAAATGTGATATTCTGTGATGAAATATTAGATGGAGGCTCGGAATTATGTTCACCTCGTGCCTCGGGAGTCCCGCTGTCCGTCTAGCATCAGATTCTAAAATTGCCTTACATGAAAGGTAAAATTACGAGAATAAAGAAGCCCTTTATACTAATAATATTATGCAGTTCATTATTAACGATGATTTTGATTAAACAAATTCATTAATTTCGGAGATATTATTTCACTGTGGTGATGGTGGTAGTGACGACTATTTACGGAAGAGAAATAAATCAGAAGGAAGAGTTTTCTAATAGCAGAAACAGTTACAATTTGGAAAACTGATCACAATCAATAAGGAAACATGTCAGCATAATCTGCTTGGAGGATTGGGTTTCTCTATAGCACGCGACACTCAAACTTCCAACTTGCATTTTTTCTAAGTTATACGGCGCGGGAATCTATGACAGGTTAGGTTAGATTGGTTTAGACTTTTGGTATACCTCGCCTATAATAAATAGAAGCGAAATGTGCATTTTATGTTCATTTTGAAGTGTTTTAACTCTTTATTTCACGTGTTAAATCATCACTTTTAGGGTCTACACCTGTGGAGTAACGGTTAGCGTCTGGCCGCGAACCAGGTGGCCCGGGTTCGAATCCGGGTCGGGGCAAGTTACCTGGTTAAGGTTTTTTCCGGGGTTTTCCCTCAACCCAATATGAGCAAATGCTGAGTAACTTTCGGTGTTGGACTCCGGGCTCATTTCACTGGCATTACAACCTTCATTTCATTCAGACGCTAAAGAACCTGAGTTGTTGATACAGCGTTGTAAAATAACTTTAAAATCACTTTTAGGTTATCTACACCTATGAATTCTTTCCAATTTTTACCTATTTTCTAATATGTTTTCAAGTAAACTGACGTCCTATACGAATTCTTCATATTCCAAACTACCTGACCTCTGAAAATTAAACCACTTTTACACTTTTTCCATGAAAAAAAAAAAAAAAACCTTCAGTGTCGCATGCTATAGAAAACGTAAGGATTGTATTTTGGATTTACTAACGCGAAGCTAGATGGAGATATAGTTGGCAGCAATGTAGAATACGATAAATTTGAATGTCCAATGTACTAACTGGCTACATTTCATAATCTCAGTGTGATAAAATACATTTAAGAGATGGCCCCCTCACATTGCCAATTTAAACTATACTTTGCATTTAATATCATTCAGAGAAAATTGCAGGATATGGTTCTTTATAGTTAAATGTGTGACCCATCTCTGGACTTACGTCAATACGATGTATCTCGGAGAGTTCCTAAAATTGATTGCGCCCAAACTGTCAGCCCGCCGTCTGACAATCATGGGGCCTGCATCCCTCAGAGCGAGACGTGCCACGGTGGTCCTTTGACTCATTGTTGCACTGAATTACTGCTTTACAACACAGCACTCACAAACGCATCACAACACAACACATCCCGTACAAACAGCACGACGTGACTTTCAGAAGCATTCTTTTCATATTACAGTTAAATGTAAGGCTGCAAGTTTAAATTAATATCATTAGTTCGTTGCCAATAAAAAAAAAACATGTTGAAAAGACTACGGCACTAAATACACTGGCCTCCGACACAATAAAGAAAAAAACTTTGAGAGTAATTACAGAGAAGACAAGGTTATTCATAAGATCACGATCGAACAATTATTCATAACGGTTATAGACGGATAATGATTTAATATATCAACATATAATCGGAAATATTTGTAAGAATACGCCAAACAAATAGAAAATATATTTAGAAAATGAGTACGTTAATAAAATTCCTACTGTGTAGTCTATTTACATTTTGAAATATTAGTAAATTCAAAGTATAATTTTAAACCTTCCTTTTAAAAAGTAAACGGAATTTAAGTCCAAATATATATGAGTTATAGGAAATTACGATTCATTTAACAGCTTCAACACTCTTATTTCACATAAATGTAGGCCAGGATTGAAAACAAAAGATGTTGTCATTGCTAAATGTTACTTTTTTAAACACGCTAAAGTCAGCTGTACGACAATTCCTACTTAGTTATGGTCACGCATTCAATCCTGTTAGTATGTCACCGAAGGCCGATGCGTCTTCTTATCCGAAGGTCAAGTTAACAAAACAAATTCAAAAGACATGAGCATATATATTTTTTATCGTAACTGTTAAAATGTAGGGGTATTTTCAAGGACAAAAAGATAGATTGTTTGTAATTATATGAAATGCCAGCAACGAGAAGTAGGTTAATACGCTATATGTAAACACTAATGGAGAAGAATGCAAGTTGAATTATAAATTAAAATCAGTATCGGTTTGTATCTCAATAAATAAATTCCTTATGTTGAAATGATTATCGATTAAAAAAAAAAAACCATCACTGCAATTTTTTTCACTTTTTCACATTTTCTTCCTATACCACAAAACTGTAACACATTCAACACACGCGTTGTATATAAGAAAGTGTAATAAATACAAATTTTAACGTAAATTATTTTCAGTTTATCAATATTAATTCATTTTTGTAAAAAGAACAGATCAATTAATACCAAAATGTGCGTTAACAGTGAAGTGTGATGTCCTATATACTCCACGTTTAAATCAGAAGCTTACTACACTCAAACGGATAGCAAAGTATTTCACCAGGAAAAAAATATTTAAGACAACAGGTGTGCGAACCCACTGCTTTTATCACGTCCGAACAGACAGACACACATTCAACAACTGTCAGTCCCTCCATAATACGACAGTCCATGAAGATAACCGCACCGTACCGTCTCCTGGCTACTCCAGAGAACTCTACCGGTAGGAGCGTGGACCAACACGCAAAAAGTTAATAATGTGCCACAGTAATTTGATTATAACAATACGCTGCGAATCTGAGGATGCAATTTTACAGCTGCTGATAAAGGGAAGACAATAAAAACGAAATGGTAACAAAAAGCGGGAGAGAATAGAAAAGCTGCCATACACTACAAACAATACTGTACGTAACATTTTCGTTATCAAACGCATCTGAATTGAAATTTCCATCTTCTTTCACCTCAAAATTTCTCTGTTCACACTATCTCTTTCAAGTTTTATTACATTCCTTTCAAGATTATTGTATATATATATATATACTCGTTAATTCAATGCATTAACACACGCTGGAACTGTCATTATACTTGTATTTACTCGAAACTACAGAATTTCGTATGGACAAAAAATAAACATGGAAGTGTGAGATGATATTTTAACGCTTTACCGTAGCTTCGGGAGGTGAAGCGTGTGTTTACTCAAATGCATATGACATCTGTCCGTTATATTCAAAGAACAATGAGAAATAAATAAGAAATTCCCATTTCGCTCACTTTACAGTTAGCATGGAAGATAATTGTAAAATAAATAATTTCATTGTCTTTCTGTTTATAGTGCTTATTTAAAAGTTATTTAATGACACTTTTAAGTACAAAGTTCCTCCATCGTCAGTAGGACTGCAGGATGTCTACAAAGGTAAAATAAGGATCATATTGAGAATGAATGTCCAATGCTTGTTTAAAATCTCAGCAAAGTTAATGAAGGTATAGGCCAAAGAGTAAGTCTTTAAAGATGTTTTGTTTAATGGAGGAGAAAACGTCCTGTAAAGAGCCTGAGGTTTCTATTTCGAAATAATATCTCGGAATTTACCTAGTGGCAGTCAGAAAATAGTGATACATTTTCTCTCAAGATTGAATATCAAACCTGTCAAATATGGAGGGAAAACACGTTTTCTTGAGGCCTTTTATACAATAAAAGAACATTATAACATAATATAGCTGTTTTACTTGCGACGGCTTAGCAGCCAAAACTTCGGTCTTTAATAAAGACGGTCCGATTTCAAGTCCCGATCAGGCCTGAGACTTTTTATTTGAAAAAAAAAAAACAACATTATGAAATTTGTGGCGGTTTTGAAATCAGATGGGGTTTTTCTCTGAGGTCTCTCGTTTTCCCGCATTATATATCACCATAATTACGGAGTGATAAAAGTGTCAATTTTGAATGAATTAAAGGAGTGTAATAGGAAGTTAAGTAAAACGATAGAGATAATGAAAATAGATAAGGAGTAGGGCGGCGGAGGCTAGCTAGGATAGCGAATTATAATGTATAGAAAATTAGTGAGATCTGAAAAGGGAATGTACACAAGAAACAGACATAATAACGAACATATTGGACAATGGTGTAGTATGTTTTAGTAACAAGTATTATTAGAAACAGTGTGTGTTCGATATAAGTGAAGTGAAAATCAAGAACAGAGTCGGAAAAGTGTCAATTTTGAATGATGTAAATTAAGTTTTTAGGTTTTAAAGGTGGGAATACTGATCAATTTAAATGGGGTCGAAAGTGAAATTATGAGAGCGTCTACAAAAAGTATATCTGTAATGAATGTAATTGTGGCACCGGATACAAAATTGTGAGGTCCACATTATATGCATGTAAATGTTGACATCAAATATCAACATAATTCCGATCTATCTCCATTGTGTAGCATTCCCCGAACGCCGGCATTACGACACACGGAGGTGGTTAGATGTTCGAAACTTGGATACTCAGAGAACTTCAGTGTAATCAGCCGATGTGAGTTGGGAAAGTGTCTAGCTGGAGAATAAGTGTAACAGATCTTCTAGGTCAGTGGTCGTCAGCGAAGATATGTAGGCCAATTTGGTGTTCCTAAGTTGAAAATCATGACAATTTTCACTGTTATCTTTGTCGCCTTTATGACAATGTGTCTTCGTTACAAAAGTCTACATCTCTGCTGTGCAGGGACCTCTCTGCCGTAAATCAATGGGCCGGTGGCCGATAATGCTGGCTGGTTTTCAAAACATAAACGTTATATCATAAGTTGGCTTTACTTGGCTTGGTTTTTCGAAGGCTAGAACCGGAAGTGTCCTTTCACTTCGGTTGGCTTTGGCTTAATATGCGTCCTATAGGATATGAAATGATTGTTAGAGCCCGACAGATGGCGTGGGTAGCATTCGTGAATCCAACGGTAAGAGATGGGCCATCCTGCCTGAGCCTTAACGGAGCCAGGTCCCATCTCCATACGAGTACAGCTCATGCATTATGTCCAGACACTCCCCCACTCTTCCTACAGAGCTGCGCACGAGATCGGATGAGTCTACTTACGAATTATAGGGGAATGGGTTAGTCTTTGCCTTGAACTCGGTAGATACACGCCCGACCTTCCCTTCTACTCCTACCCCCTTAACAGAAACGTTGTTCCCGTACTGCACATCGCGAGTGTCTTGACAAAATGCATGATCTGTACTACCTAATAAGCCTCCAAGTCTTATGTCAGCACAGCTCCACCCCAGCCTATTTTTGACTATTTGAGATAATAGATCAAATGGAGGGAGTGTTGGTGGAATCACAGATGGAAACAGGATACCATAACTTACTATATAACTCTCAATATCTACAGTAGGCTAATATTTCCTTCTTGGACGTGTTCCTCACATTATAAGTCTTTGTTCCGTGACCTTGGAAATTGTATTCCGAATACTGCATTGAATTCGTTCGTAAACATATACTATACAAATTATTCACATCCACCGTAGATTTAAATTTTCGCCAGAAATACAAATCGAAAGAATTTAAACCTGTATATCAAATCGGGCATAATTTTTGATCAATCATACCATCTTAAATATCTTACTAATCTTGTGTATTAAGAAATTTCAAGTTACTCGCGATTGGTTTGCTATATATAAAATGACCGAAAGTTCCTTTTCTTCCTGGCTATTCATTGAACAAAGTAGACATTATGATATTATCAAATCTTTCAGAATTCACTGTCTTCTCATGAAATTACAGTCCAATTAGTCCAGTGCATTGATCGCACAGTAATACTTAATTTTAAGTTCATGTAAATTAACCGAGGTATGGGACATTTTGGTCACGTATTACTATAATGTCTCTTATTCGTCTGACACATTACATTTTCGTCACAGGACTGTTATAAGTAACATAATACACTTTTGTTACTGGATTGTATGTCACAAGATACTCAATTGTAACCATTCCATAGTTTTTATCAATATCGCAAAACATATCCATGGTTTTCATTTTCATAGCACTGCAAAACTTATCCATGGTTTTAATTTTGTAGTATCTGAAAACATTTAATTTATTTTTATTTGTACAGCATCGCTAAAAACTTCCATGGTTTTCATATTTTATAGTACGACGAAACATTTCCATGGTTTAATTTTTTAGTATCAAAGAATAATTCCCTTTTTATAGTATTTCGAACATTTCCAGAATTTTTAATTTTATAGATTCACTAAATATTTTATTTTTAGAGCATCACAAAATACTTCCGTGGTTTATATTTTTATTCTACTTATCACAAAACATTATACGATTTTTGTTTTCATAGTGTATCGAAACCTTTCCATACTTTTATTTCCACAGTATCGCAAAACATTTCTAAGGTTTTATTTTTGAGTGTATGTCAGAAACGTTTTTATGGTTCTATTTGTTCCGTATTGTAGAACATTTCCATGGTTTTAATTTTCAAGTGCATGGCAAAACGTTTTGATGGTTTTATTTTACAGTATCGCAAAACATTTCCTTGGTTTAAATTTTTAAGTGTATGTCAAAAGGTTTCCATGGTTTTATTTATTTAGTGTCACAAAACATTTCCATGGCTTTAATTTTTAAGTGTACCGTCAAAAGGTGTCCATGATTTTATTTTAATAGTGTCGCAAAATCTTTCCATGGTTTTAATTTTAAGAGTATTTCAAAACATTTCCATGATTTTATTTTTATAGTGTCGCTAAACATTTCCGTGGTTTTAAATTTTGTAGTACCGAAAAACATTTTCGTGGTTTTTACCTTAATAGTATCGCAAAACATTTTGCGATTTTTATTTGTACAATATCTCAAAACGTTCTCATGGTTTTCATATTTCTAGTATCGTGAAATATTTCAATGACTTTAGTCTTACATTATAACACTACATTTCCATGGTTTTATTTGCATAGTATTGCAAACATTTCCATGGTTCTCATTTTGTATACCTAGTTACAATATTTCCATGGTTTTTAGTTCTGTTCTACCTATATTTATATATTTTCGCAAGTTTTATTTTTGTTATGCGTCAAAAGGTTTTCATTGTTTTATTTATATAAATCACTAAACGTGTCTATGATTTTAATTTTTAGAGTGTATCAAAACATTTCCATGTTTTTATTTCTATCCTAGTATAGCGAAACATTTCCATGGTTTTTATTTTTGTAGTATTACAAAACATTTCTATACTTTTTGTTTTTAGAGTATCTCAAAAGGTTTCCATGTTTTTATTTCTATAGTAAATTATCGCAAAACATTTCCAAGGTTTTAATATTTAGAGCAGTGGTTGTCAGCATGCGCTGAAATTGGTAAATGGTAAGAAGTGTCTAGGAATACGCACCGTCCTGCAGAAAAAAAAGAGCAAGAGAGAAAGAACAAACCCGCCAGCAGCTACAGATGCACGATATAGTACAATGTCTTATCCGCGGGTAATAGACGCTAGTCCGAGGGTGTACTGTACTCATGACCGCTGATGTAGAGCATTTCAAAATGTTTCCATAGTATTTTTATAGCATCGCAAAACATTTTTATGTTTTTTTTTTCTGTAGTACCACAAAACATTTCCATGGTTTTAATTTTTAGAGTAGAGTTTTGTTTGTATTTATCGCAAAACTTTTACATGGTTTTCATTGTTATAGAATTTAAAAAAGTTTATATTGTTTTATTTTTATAATATCACATAACCTTTCCATGATTTTAATTTTTATACTAGTCTACAGCTATTTCATAACATTTCCATGGTTTTTATTTTTACAGCATCTCAAAACGTTCCAATGGTATTTATTTTTATTAGTATCGCAAAACTTCTTTTTCTGTATGAACTGGAAATTACTGCTGACAGATATATAAAATCTTTAAATGGCAGAAAATGGATATTCTTGTGACGAAACTGGTGCTGTGACGTATCGTTTTACGTGATGTAAAACTCTGCGACAAACTCCTGCAATAACTGCGTTGACGAAAACCCCAAGACCCAAGTTAATCTCTCGCAACCAATATGTAAAATATTTTGTTAATTCTCTTATTTCCTATTAAATTTTCTCTGAAACTTTTTCCACAATGCACCTTTCCTAGAGTTCCATAATTTATTTTGTTGCTCAAGATAATAGGGTATACGTTCACTTTAATATCTCACTGGCTACTGCAGAGACTGCAGTCTACCGATACCAGGGAAGAATAAACACAGGACGAGTCATGCTTACTGCGCGCTTTCAATTTTATATAATGCCCATCTCCAGATAAGTACTGCGTCGTATACATTTAACTTACATTATGTCGGAGTTAATGTCACCACACAATTTATGATTATGAAGGAACTTCAAAAGAGTACCAACTTGATATAACTTCTACACTTAAAACAACAAGCATATATTCAACATGGAATTTGATTAACATACGCACAACTAGTGTCACGAAGTTGACACATACAATGTCGGTACACGTTTTATACCTGTATATAATGCAATACTTACTCACTTACAAATGGCTTTTAAGAAACTCAGAGCTTCATTGCCGCCCTCGCCCGCCATAGTTCCCTATCCTGAGCAAGATTAATCCAGTCTCTACCATCATATCCCACCTCCCTCAAATTAATTTTAATATTATCCTCCCATCTACGTCTCGGCCTCCTAAAAGGTCTTTTTCCCTCCGGTCTGCCAACTAATACTTTATATGCATTTCTGGATTCACTCATACTTGCTACATGCCCTGCCCATCTCAAACGTCTAGATTTAATATTCCTAATTATGTCAGGTGAAGAATACAATGCGTGCAGTTCTGCGTTGTATATCTTTCTCCATTCTCCTGTAACATCATCCCTCTTAGTCCCAAATATTTTCCTAAGCACCTTATTCTCAAACACCCTTAACCTCTGTTCCTCTCTCAAAGTGGGAGTCCAAGTTTCACAACCATACACAACAACCGGTAATATAACTGTTTTATAAATTCTAACTTTCAGATTTTTTTGACAGCAGACTGGATGACAAGCTTCTCAACCGAATAATAACAGACATATCCCATATATATTCTGCGTTTAATTTCCTCTCGAATGTCATTTATATCTGTTACTGTTGCTCCAAGATACTTGAATTTTTCCACATTTTGAAAGATATATTTCCAAATTTTATATTTCCATTTCGCACTATGTTCTAGTCTCGAGACACAATCACATACTTTGTCTTTTCGGGATTTACTTCCAAACTTATATCTTTACGTGCTTCAAGTAAAATTTCCGTGTTATCCGTAATCGTTTGTGGATTTTCTCCTAACATATTCACGTCATCCGCATAGACAAGAAACTGATGTCATCCGTTCCAGTCCAAACGCTCTCTATCATCTTGGACTTTCCTAATGACATATTCTAGAGCAAAGTTAAAAAGTAAACGTGATAGTGCATCTCCTCGCTTTAGCCAGCAGTGAATAAAAAAATCATCCGACAGAAACTGACCTATACGAAATCTGCTGTACATTTCAATCAGACACGTTTTAATTAATCGAACTAGTTTCTTGGGAATACCAAATTCAATAAGAATATTATATAAAACTTCTCTCTTAACCGAGCCATATTCCTTTTTGAAGTCTATGAATAACTGATGTACTGTATCGTTATACTCCCATTTTTTCTCCATTATCTGTCGAATACAAAATATCTGGTCAGTAGTTGATCTATTACGCCTAAGACTACACTGATGATCCCCAATAATTTGTCCTACATATGGAGTTAATCTTCTCAAAAGAATGTTGGACAAAATTTTGTACGACGTCAACAAAAGTGATAATCCTCGAAAGTTACTACAGTGTTAGTTTTTCTCCCTTCTTAAAGGTAGGTACAATTATGGACTCCTTCCATTGTTCTGGTACAATTTCCTTTTCCCAAATAGCAAGTACAACCTTATAAATTTCGCTTGATAATGCGTTTCCATCCTCTTGTATTAATTCTGCTGGAATTTGATCGATACCTGGAGACTTGTCCTTTTTCAGATTTTCTATCGCAATTTCGACTTCAAAAAGTGTGGGTTCGGGTATGAATGGCTCAGCAGTTTGTATTTGAATTTTGTCTTGATCATTTCTATTTGGTGTCACAAATCTTGTCGCTATCTGTAGTTTATTTTCTTGAACTCTTATTAAGGCACATGGATATAAGTGAAATAATTCACTGTGTACCTAAACAAGAAAACTCACTATAGTTTTCTGTATTGCAAAAAAAAAAAAATACTTTCTTTTGGTTCAGAATTAGTTATTTACGATAGAAGTGTTAAAATGGCATTTTATTTTGTAAGTAGGGATGCTTGCGAAATGAAGCTGCAATGCAAGTAAAAATAATTGCGAACAAAATAACATCATTTTTAACTTAAGTGTTGTACTAATTTTTTTTAGTCAGCCGTTTGTCCGTTATGGCGTAGCAATAATTCCCCCGACTCCTCCAGCGTTCCATTCTTCATCCTGTAATTAAAAAAAAAATCCGTAGCACGATAGCCCATGAAGGACAAGTCCGATCAACCGACTGTTGACTTGATGTCCACATGCCTCAGCAGAGGTGAACGATCATTCTAGCAGAAGGGAGGTATCACACGATTCCTGCAGCCATTACAGCTGGTTTCCGTAACCGGATTTCTCTAGGTATCTATCGTAGCTGCGAAAATTCATTATGATACTGGGTGGACACCGGTCCTATAGAGTGGCTGAAAATTCCTTCTCCACAGGGAATCGAACCCGCGCTCATTCCGAAAAGCGAGTCCTAGACAATGCCTTAGACCACGACGTTACGGCGCAGGACTCTCATTGTAATAGGAGAAAGTAAGCGGCGGTATTGCTCAGTAGTACAGCATTCGGCTGCAGATCGAGAAATCCTCAATTCAAACATGGACGTTCCCAAATTATTTATAATTACATTTCGTTCTTAATTTTTTCATTAGTTACCAATAAAATAGTTCTTGAAGCAATTTATTTAATTATTAATCAGTCATTTTTGAAAGTAGATCTAGTATTGTTTGAACTGCCTTACTGATCGGTTGCAATTGCTATCGTGTGACAAGTAATGGGAGACAACTGAAAATCGGCGCAAACAGTTGAAAGTCAGTGTTAAAAATACTTTTCGCACTAGTGTTAGAAGTACTTTTCACACGCTATCGTATAACAATCGACTGTTAATACGCTTGTTTAGCGTTAGAAGGTCTACTTTTAGGAATGGCTGCTTAAAATGCAATATATTTGACATAATTTACAAAATTTTATAGTTTAAATAAGTGTATACAATTAATTTTGCATAAATTCAAATAAAAACCTATTCGTAAATTGTAGTCACTCCTGATGCTACATTTATACTGGTATTCGAGAAAATTGGTGTATAAAAGTGATAGGCTATAAATGTAAAACATAAAATGAGTGGTTTTTAATGAGATTGTATGCATTTTCATTTCTTTTCAATTTCAGAAATACTATCAATCAGAACTTTGTAAGTCAGTGCTTCAGTGGAAATTCATGCGAGAAGAACAAGATGGGTTTACGACAAGAGCCGTTAATCCTTTGAGGAAGAGAGGATCAATCCCTATCTGTGTATTCATCTGGTCTAAGTGTATAAATTGAATAATACCAGAACGGAATGAGAGAATGATTCTACAAAAAATGTTAAATTTCTTGTAAGAGAAAAATTTTGTTCGATACCAATTGTACAGTGTCAATTTTTAATAAAAATTCTCTTTAAAAATCGAATTGTATATACAATAAATCACCTTTATGTGCTTTTCATTTCATATAAGCCGTCACTGCCCATTCAATTTTCTCGAGTGCAGTTGGGCGTTGAAAGAAGCCATCAAATTCCACACGAGGAAGTTGTACGAACTATATCACACTTCGTGTGTATCATTCCTGAATAATTTGACTCATAAATATTGAATACGGTCAATATCCGCCTAACAGATGAATTCATTGTCAACATACATATTGTATATAACATACATACATACATACATACATACATACATACATACATTATTGTTTGTATGCATCTGGAGTCTGATTAGTGTAATATGTAGCTTATCGGCGATGTATGCAATGGAGAGGGAAAGGAATTGGCCACCCTACCACATTACCTCCTGGCCTACTTGCCTCATAACTGCTGCCATGTTGGTATCACTTGTGAAGTTTAGACCTGTCTCCGGACAGTTGACTAAACAACAACATACTGTACATACTCGTACATTACATTATATTACATAGGGCCTAATGCAAAAAATCATTTATTCGTAACAGGACATGTGACCGTCTTTGAATTTTTGAAATGTATTATTACTTATTTATTTTTATCGAATACTTAAAGACTCTGTATGATTTTCTAATTAGTTAACGTCGATAGAATTGGTGATAGGGATGTGATATTAGGCGAGATGCAGTCCAGATTTCGTCATGGGATTACCTGAAATTCGTCTTACATTTGGAAAGAACTAGGGAAAACCTAAGCAGTAATAAACCCAAGGCGAAATCGAACCCACACCCGCGGACATCCCCGATCAGCAAGAAAACCCACATACCGCATGACATAAGACAGTTGCAGTAGATTCCAGCACAACATAGTTTGTAAAATGAGGAAGTAAAGATGAAAGTTGTGTTTTCAAAAAGAGATGTCAATAACATAAACATTCCAAGCTGTTACAGGACCAGTATGTTATCTATGCACTACGATTACTTGCTTAACAATGTGTGCAACGACCATAAATATGATAGTTTTAATGAATGCAAATATTCAGAGTAATATTCAATTATTCCGAAATGTTACTGGGTAAAACCACAAGTATTGATAAGTGAGTACCTTATTAATAGGGGCTGCGCTGTATCGTCGCGGTAAAGGCGTAACGCTGCAAAGCCGAAAGATCGCGGGTTAGATTCCCGATGGGGATTTTCTCCATTGATCTAGTCCTTCCGGCTTCTGACATAAATGAGTACCGGTGGTATTTCCTTGGAAGTAGAGGCGGTTGGCATGTAGGACTGACATCCCTACTGTCATTATTGCCGATTGTAAAGATGGGAGCCTTAAGTCTTGGTTTTTCTGAACTTGCGAGATGCCAAGCTCGCCTCGCACAAATCTGGACAACACGAGAAATAGTGAGTGGTTTCTATAGTTGCGAGGTGCGCAGACCTTGCATCTCGCAGTTATAGAAACCACTCACTATCTCTCGTGTAGTCCGGATTTGTGCGAGGCGAGCCTCGCATCTCGCACGTCGCATGCTTCGGTTCAGAAAAACCAAGACTTTAATCTCCCGCCATTCTATGGATCGATTTGGCCTAATATGATGTCCACTTTACCTTATCTTATTAACATAAACCAACATGTTCCATAACCATTCATTGTAGATATTAAACGTAATAAATTATAATCTTGATTATAATTAAATTTTTTACATCTGGTTGTAGAGAAAGCGTCTTCGGTGTACCGAATCAGATGTTTTGACCAATGGTCATATACAGGGTGTAAACGATAAAAATGCCAAAAAAGTACTGATGATGGAGAATAAATTACTGAACATGGACTCTAATAAAATTGTTTATGTAACTTTTGTGGTTTCTCTAGAAAACAATGTTATCTGTGAGTCTAACGCTTATGGAAATGATAGTAGACCGTCATTATTTACTTCGGTCCGCCACGTATATTGCAACTGTGGTGATATCCTTCTTTACAAATCAGGGTACTGTGTTGTCTCTCTATTGTGGTGGTGTTAGCGTGTGATGGACGGAAGGTCATTGGCAATGACGTTCACATTCACTCGAACAGTAAATATTAGACTACTCTCATCCTAAAACAAGGTACTTTAGGAATTAAAAACAGAACTAGAAGAGAAACAAAATTTCAGGAATTAAAAACAGAAGTAGAAGAAAAACAAAATTTCACTATGATGAAGGATCGGTGGAGCGGAGAAAAATTATTTCCCGCACCGGGATTCGAACCCGGGTTTTCAGCTCTACGTACTGACGCTCTATCCACTAAGAGACACCGGATTCCAATTCCGGTGTCGGATTGAATCCTCTCAGTTTAAACGCCATCTCTTAGTTTCCCTTTAGTGGCCAACCCTCATGCACTGTGTCACAGATGTGTGACAGTGGCACAATGTCCAACATACTAATGTGCAGAGGTGCACTCATTACGAGTGACTAAGTGGCCGGGATCCGATAAGTGAGCGCCGTCTTAAATCACTAAGACGTGCTATTCATAAACATTTCGCTAGCCCGCGCTACGAGCGTGCTAAACTAGCCCCGGCTATCGACTGGTTACTTGTACGGGATTCATATCATATCATAGAGCTAACACTGGTTTATGAATACGAAAAACGTTAGTTCGTTGATCATCCACCGGAAGCCCGCGCTAAGAATGTCTATGAATACGGGTTTAAGTGATTATATACGCATATCATATTATTGTGATGTACCGAAGTACATATGATATTTCCGAGCAGGAATTCTGCATTATCATATGATGAAGGATCGGTGGAGCGGAGAAAAATTCTCTCCGGCACCGGGATTCGAACCGAGGTTTTCAGCTCTGCGTGCAGACGCTTTATCCACTAAGCCACACCGGATTCCAATTCCGATGCCGGATTGAATCCTCTCAGTTTAAGCTCCTCCTGTTAGTTCCCCTTTTGTGGACAACCCTCATGCACTGTGTCATAGATGTGTGACAGGGGCAAAATGTCTAACACACTAATGTGCAGAGGTGCACTAATTACGAGTGACTAAGTGGCCGGGATCCAACGGAATAAGCGCCGTCTTAAATTGATTATATACGCATATCATATTATTATTGCGATGTACCGAAGTACATATGATATTTCCGTGCAGGAATTCTGCGTTATCATATGATGAAAGAATTCAGTCAGACGGTATTGGAATTGGAATCCGATGTGGCTTAGTGGATAGAGCGTCAGCACGCAGAGCTGCAAACCCCGGTTCGAATCCTGGTGCCGGAGAGAATTTTTCTCCGTTCCACCTATACTTCATCATATGATAATGCAGAATTCCTGCATGGAAATATCATATGTACTTCGGTGCATCACAATAATAAAATAAAATTTCACTACACATCATGTTTAATAGACCGAGATGTACAGCCTGTATAATTTTGGCAGTTTATATCGTTTACACTCTGTATAGGTCGCACATATGGACGTTTTCACATTTGGGCATAAATACCAAATGCACTTTTGTCTTGAATCTGGGAATCTCACATTGTTTATTAGTGGCTTCAAACAATAGATTCTGCTAGAGGTGAACTTGTATATTAAGACCTAAATGTAAAATTTCTGATGACCTGTCACAGCAGATTTTAAAATAATTTGAACGAACATCAAAGTAATGCTTTATTACGGTCTACAATTTCATTTTCATTTTCTGGTCACAGGAAATCCGGGATTGCAACATGATTTTTTAATAACAAGAACAGTATTGAGAACTATGAAATGTACTATAGGCTACTGATGAATCGACAATTAACAACTGTGTACATGTGCTTTTTGTGTACTGTGACAACAGAAAGTTATAGATCAAAAAATGATTTCATATAGCTCCTACCTGTACATTGTTTCATGCTGAAAATATATGCAATTAAGGAAGCAGTGAAGCGCTGCACCAAAAATGAATGCAGTGCTCGCATTTTCACCGACTCTCAGGCAGCAATCCACTCCGTCGATAATAAAATGCATTTTAGATCCCCCGCCAGTAGAGACTCGAAATAACAATGAAAAACGAAACCCACATAATATGTTTAACTTGTATTCATGGATACAGAACAACGCTTGGTAACGAACAGGCCGACGAGTTAGAAGAATTAGCTGCCTCATCAAATTTTTAATTTTTCTACACAATAGTCCTGTACCATCAAAAAACGTATAAAGGATTATATATTAAAAAGTTGCAATGATCATTGGTTTCACAGCGGAAAAGGGAGTCTAAAAAAGAGTTATAATTTCTAACAGTAGATTACAATATACCATGTATTGTGAGCCATGGTGCGTCCTCAGGTTGCGGATAGAGGAGACGGCCTCCAGATATGGAGGGTAGCTGCGAATATATTGAATAAGCAGTCGTGGACAGCCGATAAGGGGTGGTCCTCCAGCTTGGTGGTTAGGCGAAGGGCTAACACCTCATCTCCGTAAAAAACAGCTTGTTACGAAACCTTATAATAAGCCTCGGAATGGGACTGATTCTGTGGCACGACCACAGTAAAGGAATAAGGTTATGCGATTTGGAACGTAACTAGTCTTTATAGAACAGGTGGGGTACCATTAGTACGTTTGAGATGGACAGGGCATGTAGCACGTATGGGCGAATCCAGAAATGCATATAGAGTGTTAGTTGGGAGGCCGGAGGAAAAAAGACCTTTGGGGAGGCCAAGACGTAGATGGGAGGATAATATTAAAATGGATTTGAGAGAGGTGGGATATGATGATAGGGAGTGGATTAATCTTGCGCAGGATAGGGACCGATGACGGGCTTATGTGAGGACGGCAAGGTTTCTTAAAAGCCATTTGTAAGTAAGTAAGATTATAATATAAGTTAAAGCAACTTAGCAGTTTTTATAAGACCATGGTAAATCTATGTTCTTTTGAAACGTGAAGAATAGCAACAAAGAATATTCCTATTTATGTAGGTCTATGCCAGTAAAACCATTTGTTATTTGAATGTCCTAAATTTTGAAGAAAAAAAATTTTCTGAATTAGTTTTAGACTAAATTTGTGTATCATTAAGCGAAGCACACTATTGCACGTGTTTCGGAAAACAAAATATTATCCAGATTTTATACTGTACCGTAAATTATATTCATACACTTTTGTGAATATAAAGTATAAATTTTCATCCGTAATTTGTGTCATATGAAGAGTAATGAATTAAATTAAAAGCCTACCATGACTATCTCGGGTAAAACAGGGTTACATGTATCATTGGAGTGCCAATAAATCCTCTCCTTATATCAATTAAATCCTATAAAACATAGGAGTGAACCTGGTTATTTGAACCTTTGTGAGCTCTTTCACAAGTAGCTACAGACACTGAATTTACAAAGATCTTCTACATTATTCAATTCATCATCATCTTCAATTCTCCGTCAATCTTACACAATTACTGTACAATCTTTGTTTCTTGAATTTTTCGCAAAAATTCTATATGAATTTGAGTCATATCTAGGGCGTTTCTACGCCCACTGAATATTTGGTTATTATAAGCATGTTTCGGTTAATTTTGCAGTGTACCAAGATTCCGCTTCAAGATACCATCTCCATTTGGAAATTCAATTTAGAATGTCATAAAAACTTCCTAACATGTTACAAAGTCCGAGAAACTCTTATGATAACTCAATATTCAACCTGTTCATTTTGAACCAACATTATGTGTAGTGTAAAAAAAAAACATTTTATTATAAATCAGTTTGCCTCAATTAATTTGTATAGCTCTGCAATCCTACCAGAATCAGAAGATTTAAAAAAGCTATTCATTTTTAAAATGAAATAATACTAAATATGAGGAATGGCCAGTAAATACGAGTAACTTAGAATTTAAAATAACTATCCAAATTTCTGAAGTGGCACCAGAAGCTATTATCGCTAAATAACAGTGTTATCGATGTGTGTATAAGCGAAATAAAGAAGCAGAAGTTTCAAGATGGCGGCGTCTCTGCGCGAGTGTACTACTGGCAACTTGGTTTGAGGATTTATGCACGCTTTGTCTCGGGCTGGTAAGATATACTCAAGACTTACTCACTACCTGTCGGACTCACATGTCGTCCCCTTCATCCTTTCTTCTCGGATCAAATCATTAACCTGTTGCACATTTTGTCTCCATGCCAATCTCCACGGGCCGACCGACTCATGTTCGATATTTGTCCACCCTTCAGAGAACTTCTGCATCAAATAAAATTGTAGACAGCTTGATGTGACAGGCAATGCTCACCATACACGTACAGGATTCCTTCATGAATGTCACTTGCTGTCAGAACTTTCTCCCAGAAAAATCGCTGCCATCTTGCAACTGAAGCTTCTTTGTTTTGCTTGTCGACCACTTTGAAACCTGAATAATATTGCCATGTAGAGGTAATAGTTTCAGGCGCTTTATTAAAGAACGTAGGTCGCTACTTCAATTTGTAATTTACTGACTCATCTGTGTATAATTTAGAAACGTCGGTTAATAAAATTGAAGTTACGTTTTCTGCTAATGCAGAAATCAAGTAAATGTAAACTATTAGATGTTTGCGATGTGGCATAGACGCACATCACAACGATTTAATTCAAGAATTGCTTAAGTTTCAAAGAATTTGTAGTACCTTAGAAATATCTATAATAAAAAAGATCATAAAGATGCAACAGCTAAATTTCATAAAATAATTTGCGATCCCTGTCATACTATATTGAACTGGGAATTGGACAATGGTCATACCAAATAAGTTAATGATAGAAACCAGCGACAATTTAACACATCAATCTGAACAATAAGATTGAAACAGGTAAATTTGAATGGTATAAACGCACAGGTACAGAAAGAATAGAAAAAACAATGTCATAAAGGACTTCAAACCAAGGGTATATCAAGATGTTGGACGCTCACGGAGATGGGAGGATATCTTGTATGCGAATAGGGCAAAGTTAGATAAAGATGATGAAGTAAAAGTGATCTTTTCCAGGGCTTATAACCAATTCAACAATACTCCAGAAATTTTATCTGTATATTTGAAAATTTAAAAAGATAATAAATGTAAAATATCTTTCAGGCTAGTTGAAGATTGTAAGAGAAACTTAAACTACGTAAGAAGGAATAATAAAATCTTATCTTTTATGAGTACCTGCACACACAAGTGTCATACTTAATGAAGAAGCAGTTGCTTCAACCAAGAATGGAAACTTTATCCTTCCCTATTAGGCCAGAGCTCTTCACAAGAGTACTGTACTCATAGCACTGAAAGAAGATCATCTTAAGAGATTCCTAAGGGCTTGAAGTGAAGCAGCAGCTATGAGACGGACTAAATTACTCAAAGAGCAGACAGTCTGACTTCTATTACTAAATAGAAAGGTTTAATATAGAGACAGAAATATTGACAGGCCATTGTCGCCTGAAGGAACAAATCATTTGGGTTTTATGAAGGAAAGAAAGAGATATTCTCACACATATTCAGGTATGCATATTTTTTATTGCTGTGAATTCTTGGGGGTTTTTAAAGTGAATTAAATCATTCTCAACTCATAAGTTTATATTTATTTCTTAATTGCGCGGTCGCCTGAGTATGAGACTAAAATGGGTCAAATTAATAGGTTAGTCACTTTAGAACATGTTATGACTTTATAAAAAAAATATTTTGAGTAACTGACACGTATCGTACACTTAACGTGGATGTTTGTGTATTTTGTAGGGATAAAATCCGCCCAGTAACATGTCTCAGACTCCCACGAAGTTTGTATATTATAGTCTAAGATAATTTAGTTTATCGTTACTTTTTATCCCATGAAGATATAGAGCTAAATTATGAATTATTCGGGGTTTTAGTAGACTTACGCCAATGTTGTTCTTCTTTATCCCAATATCTGTCTCTATCGGATTACTTCCATGAGTGTTGACATTTTTAGTGTTTTAGGGTTTGAGGGGCTGGGCGCATTGCCGTTTAACGGTGTTATTGTGGAGGTAGCTATCCTTAATTAATAGCAGGCTATGTATGCGTTATAAAATAATGAATTTTATTAATACGAGGTTTGTAAGTAAAGTAGTGGCAACATAGATCGTACAAACATATTACTGAACTTACGTGGAAAATACATTTACATCCCTTCAATATAATCACCAGCGTGTTCCTGTATCTTTTGTCAAATCCGTGGAAACCGTTGCATGCCGTTAGCGAGGTTGTTTCTGTTGATGTTTCTGATGGACTGCCCTACTGCATTAAGCACTGATGCAATATCTGTAAACCTCTTGCCTCTAATTGTAAGTGGTTCTTTCAACCGTGGAAACAAATCGTAGTTACATATGTGCCGTCTCATTCCGTACGAAATGCAGAGACCCATCTTGCAACCATCCTATACAGTAGTGCCTAGTTGCCATAAGCTTCAAGTAACTTTTGATGACATTGGCGTGCATTTCTACCATGGGCTACCTCGATTTTTATTCACGATTGCTGTTCAACTTTAGTAAAGATGCTTTAGAGCAGGTAAAATAGTGTTATACATTTAACCACGCACAATAACATCTGTTGGCATAGCAACCGGTTTCATCATTCAATACAGTATGTTGACAATATCTTAAACTACGATCACCAGTTGTCTCGTATCACATGCGAATGCGCATGACCCATTTCCGGCAGTGTTTCCACTACTTTATTTAGAATCCCTTAACATAAAATTAATTATTACCAAATGTAAAGATTTCGTTTCTAACAAATTTACATTTTCTGTCTGATTTTTCTTAAAAGCGATTTTTTACATTAACACTGTTATTGTACTCAGTTCCTCAATTATTTTCCTGGAGTTCTATACATGATGTAGACAGTTCTATATTTGAGGATTGGCTTCTGCTTTTTATAATTTGTGCAACATAGGAACTTTTTCTTTGGCAACTTATTTTATTTCTTTGAGTTATCCAGGTTTTAGTCTACATAGTACTATTTATTTTTCTCTCGTTGATACTTACAATATATGAAGGTTTATCCTAATGAAATGATTAATATGCCATTCATGCTGTGTGATTTCAACTAGGCTAACTTATGTTCATATTTATTCTACTTTACTTTTAAAGTATACTAAGATTTAAAATCTGGAATGTCCTTGGTACAACTGTAATCTTCTTCTTCTTCTTCTTCTTCTTTTACTCTTACTCCTCCTTTTTTCACGATTTGGACTATTTAATCCTTTCGGGCTCCTTATTACTCGGACTATCTCTCTTTTGGCCTACCCAGGTTTCATTTGTCTTTAAGTTGGTATTTTAAAGCTAGTTTAGGTATTCTCATTTCCTTTATTCTGTTTAATTGTTGTCGCAGCTTTTTTTATGGTTTTGTCTATTATGTCATTCACTTCTTATATTTCTAATTCTTGTTCTTGTAGGATATCGGTATTTTTTTCTTGTCAGCTTTTGTGCAGCACATCAGTAAGGAATCTCATTTCTGCTGCTTGTATTCTGGATGTATGCCCTGCAGTTATCCATGTTCCTTATCCATATGTTGAGATTTGGTATTGCCATACAATTATGAAGTTTTGCTATAGAGTCTTTCCTCGTTTTGTGTGTAAATGTGCTTTGTAATGTTGGTTCCTGTTATGTGGTTAAATGTATTTATTTTATTATTTATATGAACTTCGTTTGGTATGAGACATTATACCTAAATATTTAAACTGCGATATTTGCTATTTAGTCATGTTATCAGAGTTACTTTGGATCTCATTGAAGACCATTATTTTTGTTTTCTGAGCTGATAAGTATTTCCATTTTAAATTCTTTGACAACATTGTTGAGGTAATACAGAATTCTTTGCATGTCATCTTCGTTTGTGTTACAATAGCTGTCTTAGGCTCATGATCCTTTAGAGGAACATGAGGAAAGGTCCATTGTATATGAATTTCACTATATTTTATTAGTCTTTTAACTTAATCTTAGAGAATTAATACCTTTTAAGTCTCCACACTGTTTTAGATATTCTATCGAACCCACAAAATCTATGTTTTAATTATTTCTTTAACAAAATAACGAATTGTCATACACATTGACAAACACATCGGCTGCAGAGACAATTTCCAAGAGAAGAACATGGGTGTTTGTGGGTTTGCCATCTGACTTCTCCGCATTACAGCTGCTTCAGAACATCACCAAGAAACAGATGACGAGCAAGCTGTTCTTTCCTTACAGCAGCAGTTGGTGGGTGTCCCATGTGTCCATAATGGGCTATTGTGTGTATGAAACGCATATTTATCCAAATGGGTGAAAGACCACGATGAAATTAGTGGAATAATAGTAAAGGAAAAGAGATTATTCCGAGAAAAATGTTCTAAATACAAGAGAAAAGAGAATAATATGGTAAAATAATGTAGAGTAGAAGCAACCAGACTAAAAATGAGTAAAAAGGATACAATAAAATATAGGGTGTAAGGTGTATAAGTGCCGTCCTTTTCACAGCCGTCGGGGACGGTCTACAAGATCAAAAAACGTTCATACAACATAGGGTCGAAACTTTATAGTTTTCCCAGAAAAAAAAAAAATATTTTTTTTTATTTTATTTGCGTTATACTGCTTATATCGTTAGTAAAATTAGGAAAACAATTACATCAGTAGATATTTCTAGCAAAAAGTTAATATTAGTTTAAATAAATATTTGTGTGTTCTATTACGTTTTCGTGAAATTAAATAAAAATGAATATTTAAATTTGTTAATATTCTGGCGTGAGAGACGTGACAACGTGTTCAGCAGGCAGTACTCTGCACGGACGTAAGTACGGATCAGCTGAGTTCAAGCTCCCTGTCCATAGGTCTACTGCCGAGCGGATGGCAGTTCAGTAAAGGATATTCGATAAATAACTTACAATGCCATTCACAGTGTAGTAATATCATATGTTATTAATTTATGGAGAAAGTCGTAGTAATTCAAGTAAGACAAGAAGGATGTACCGTCAACGTTTTCCTCAAAGAAGGTTGCGAATTTTTGTAGCACTTTCTCAACGATTAGAAACTAGAAGTCTCTTACCCTTTTCGAAAATCACACAACCAGGTATTTGTTTAAAAATGATACCGCTTTACAGAAGCGGGAGAGATTAAAATGTTGCATTAGCAAAAAAAGTACGGTACGTGTGATTTTGTGCAGAAAACCATTATTGTTTATTTTTTAGACGTACAATTAAAAATGGAGCAATATTGTTGCATAAAATGTAAATTTACCATAATGTTCTATTTATGAAATTGAAAGTTTGTATTTGCTGCTCGTTTTATGTAAACAACAATATTGTCATGGTCCGCTCCTACTGTACATTAGAACAGAACATCTGTTTTGTAACGGTATATCTGTACCCGCTTGAGTTGTACTGTGTAGGCTACTTCTAAACTTCCTCCTTCCCGCTTGAGCTGTACTGTGTACTTCTAAACACCCTCGTCGCCATCCAGCAACGTTACAAAACGTCTAATATTGTAGAGTAAAGCTGCCTAATTCCGTGATACGTTTTTTTACTGAATGTCACAGGATTAGGTATTTTGCTAGGAAGTTCACCGATGTCTCAAAAGTAGGAAAAAGATGCAATCTTGGCGCTATGGTCGCACAGCAATGCTTTGACTGACATTCAATTTAAAAAAAGTATCACGGGATTAGGGGTATCACGGAAATAGACAACTTTACCCTAAACTTTAATAATTAAAATATTGTAAGGAAATTTTTTCTTCCTTATGACATGAATAATCATCAGTTAAAACAATGACACTTATACCCCTTAAACCCTGTATAATAAAGCACAACAGAATGAAACAATAGAAGAGAGAATAAAAGATTAGATAGAATTTAATAGCAAAGTAATTAGAATAGAATGGAACAGAGCGTGATAAAATAATGTAAGAAAAGAGTGAGATATATAGAGTAGGATAGAGAGTTTATTAGACTAGACCAGCTATTTTCAACTGGTGTGCCGCGAATGATCCGTAAAGCCTTTTTTTTCTGAACCGAAGCATGCGACGTGCGAGATGCGAAGCCCGCCTCTCACAAATCCGGACTACATGAGAGATAGTGAGTGGCTTCTATAACTGCGACATGCGAGGTCTGCGTACCTCGCAACTATAGAAACCACTCACTATCTCACGTGTTGTCTAGATTTGTGCGAGGCGGGTTTCGCATCTCGCACGTCGCATGCATCGGTTCAGAAAACCAAGGCTTTAGTGTACCGAGAGAAAATGAAAATAGTAAAGGTTGTCTTAATAAATTGTAAAAATAAAAGTGAAAAAGTGTATCCACAAGTAACATTCAGCGAACACTACACAAGCCAACATTCAGCAAACACATTACCTCTAAAACCCTAAAATTTCCACCCTCGTTGGGAACCATTGGTTTAGATTATATGAGCAGAATTGTAAATCACACTTTAGTGTGCCACATGTTGAAAAAGTTGAAAAACGATGGACTAAACTAAACTAAACTAGATAGATAGGAATGAACTAGAATTACGCAGGAAGATAATTATCAGGAAACTGACAGTACACAAACCCTTTTGAGTTCCAGAGGGAGACACTTTTATAAGCTAATATTTATAAGCCAAGTACAAAGTATATAGAGTCAATCTAATGACTACAAACATAAGCCAGCGGTAGATCAAATCCCGAGTAAAACTTCAATTAAAAGGACTAATTAACTTCATATTTGAAATTGTTGAGTGCAGAACTTCATAGAATGGCTAGAATGGTTACTATATTCAGTACTTTCACATCTTGTAAAATACGTACATTCGCATAATACGGTATCTAATATTACTAGTATTATTTATGGTTATAGAAACACCAAAATAAAAATATTTTAACGCATAAAATATGATTATAAACAATGGAAAGCGATTGGTCTCTTCTCCTCATAGTTGTTGGTTGCTACAGAAACTTGATGTAAATAAAATATAGCAAAACACTGAAGAAAATTTGCTGTTTTTGTGAAATCAATGTTCAACTATACAGTCTGTTTGCTATAGAAACATTTTTACAAGTAGCGTTTCTATAGGCTAACAGAAACAACAAAAATTTCAGACACTTCAGCATTGGAGATAGTAGAAAAAAATTTATTCCAGACCCAAAAACAATTAATTAGGCACTGGATAAAATACGATTTAAGTATGGCTCCTTTAACAAGAAAGCCTAAATTATATGGAAGAAGAATGACACCTCTAAGATAATTTAGAAACGTTGAAGGGATACGTGATGAAATGTGCAGGCCTAACAATAATCCAAAGTGATTGACATTAATACACGCTGTTGCCCTGAGCATATCCGGCTGAACTCTTCAACGAATACTAGGTCATGGTTACCACCACCCAAACAAACTACAGACGGTGCGAGAAATTTCTGAATATGACACCCATCACGAAGAACTTTTTATGAGAATTGTGTTGAGATTATAAGTATATATTTTGCAAGCCAAGATCTCAGTATCATTGATCTGACGAACACACTGAATGCAAATAAACAAAATTCCAAAAGAAATCGATCTCTAAGTCAGAGAGTTACAACGTAGGCCTAGTGTAGAACCTTATCTTCTCGTGCTATCGGTTCTTATTTCTTTGAAGATGGGAATGGTTATGCAGTTACGTATAGTCACAATTTACCAGTATGTGAAAAAGATAAAATAATTGTTCTTACCACAGTTATGTCTTACTTACTTACAAATGGTTTTTAAGGAACCCGGAGGTTCATTGCCGCCCTCATATAAGCCCTCCACCGGTCCCTATCCTGTGCAAGATTAAACCACTCTCTATCATCATATCCCATCTCCCTCAAATCCATTTTAATATTATCCTCCCATCTGCGTCTCGGCCTCCCCAAAGGTCTTTTTCCCTCAGGCCTCCCAAGTAACACTCTATATGCATTTCTGGATTCGTCTATACCTGCTGTCCATCTCGAACGTCTGGATTTAATGTTCCTAATTATGTCAAGTGAAGAATACAATGCGTGCAGCTCTGTGTTGTGTAACTTTCTCCATTCTCCTGTAACTTCATCCCTTTTAGCCCCAAATATTTTCCTAAGAACCTTATTCTCAAACACCCTTAATCTCTTCTCAAAGTGAGAGTCAAAGTTTCACAACCATGCACACCAACCGGTAATATACCTGTTTTATAAATTCTAACTTTCAGATTTTTTGATAGCAGACTAGATGACAAAAGCTTTTCAACCGAATAATAACAGGCATTTCCCATATTTATTCTGCGTTTAATTTCGTCCCGAGTGTCATTTATATTTGTTACTATTGCTCCAAGATATTTGAATTTTTCCACCTCTTCGAAAGATAAATCTCCAATTTTTATGTTTCCATTTCGTAGAATATTCTAGCCACGAGACATAATCATATACTTCGTATTTTCGGGATTTACTTCCAAACCCATCGCTTTACTTGCTTCAAGTAAAATTTCCGTGTTTTCCTTAATAGTTCGTGCATTTTCTTCTAATATATTCACGTCATCCCATAACATTAATCAAAACTATATAGGTTTCATCTATATGACGACGCAGCCAATAGAATTCGTTGGTTTATGAGCTGCTCCATAATCGGCTAATCAAAATGTCTGGTGAAAATTTTTGTATTTTCTTCTACTAGATCTCACAGCAAGCGGTTTTTTCCTACGGGGATATTTCAAGAAAAAAGTCTGCCAAAGTTGTTAGGTAGGAGAAATATTTCTGATGCAAAGCATAACAATAACTCATGTCAACAAAAGTAACGCACTTTTTTCAATGCATTGCTATATTTTAATGATATCAAGTTTTTATAGCAATTATTATTATTATTATTGTTATTATTATTATTATTATTATTATTATTATTATTATTATTATTATTATTATTATTAGGCTTTTATTATTGTTGCTAATATTTTTAATATTGCTATTATTATAATTACTTAATTTAATTTACATCTATTTGCCAACTATGTATTGTCGGTAAATAGCAGAATAAAGTAAAAAAAAAAAAGAAACATGTAGTGCCTTTTATGGCTTACAAAATTTAATTCAGTTGCTGTTGTCCAACGCCGTGTGTTTAATGAAGATCGGACACACGAAAACATTTTCCATTGAAATAGTCAGCTGAAAGAATCGGGAAGACTACTGAACAAAATCAGTTTTTCAAAGTGTGTTTCGCGAACCCCAGGCGTTCAATATTAACATTAAGCTACGTCAATAATTATAAGTAGGGCCTAATTATTATTATTACAGTTTTATTATTGCTGCTGTTGTTAAACATTTAAAACGGAAAACAAATATTTATAATTTATTATTTTCAATCACTATACTTTTTTTGTATATATCCACCGAAACAAAATATCGAAAGAAACTAAATACTGAAGCAGAAAAGAGGCTACAACTTTTCCCCATAAAGTCAGATATAAACAGAATCTGCAGGCTTGAAAAGCAAATACATTCAACATACTGAACAGAATTATTTATATACTAATATTCGCATGTTTGTTTATAATTTATTACCGTAAGAGATTCGGTATCAGAAATACGTTTTATTTATTTATTTTTTTCAAGTTAGTAATTATAGGAAATCACTAATTTCAATAAAATTGAAAACTGGATATTTAAAAAATTTATGTGCATTATCAACATAGTTTAAATTTTGCAGTTACAGCCACTTCAATAAATGTAGATTATATAATAATAATAATAATAATAATAATAATAATAATAATAATAATAATAATAATAACAATAATATAGAAATAAAGAAAACAGATTAAAATATTTCCGCGGATGTAGTATAAGTTAATAAGTTTGAGAAACACTGACGTAAAGTGTCTAATTTATTGACTAAAAAATAACTATCAATCGCTAGATAAGCATAGCAACCATGATAGGACAAATTCTTAGAGAGTTATTCTTTCATTTGGTGACTGTTTCATATCTACATTGCATTTCATTATAATTATAGAACCATTTAAAAACCCACTATGACTCTACGGATACAATGGACCTTGAATCTTGCAGACCAAATGATCACAGATTCCCTGTACTCCGAATATCTAATATCGGTTCATTATCTCGCATGAGATGGATTCGAAAGGAGTCAACGAGACTAATTCTTGGAAGCATATAATGATTATGCCTATGATGATTATGAGAATCTACAGATATTGTTTGCATGCTGATCAAAATGTGTAGAGCACGCCTTTATGTAATATCGTTACAAGCTTTTATAATTTACTTTTCACTTAGCAGGAACTGCTTCTTACATAAGAAGGCGGCAATATTCGCACCCATTTAAAATAAAATCGTCACTTATGTTGTAGGCATTATAAATTCGCGTTACGAAACCAGTTTTATAATTTTTGGCGTAGGCTACTATCACGAAAAATGTCTACAACTTAAGGCATTAAAATATGGGAAGTGGATATACAGCAAGAACTATGACAAGACAATGAAACGTGTTTTAATAAGTGATTAAAATTTGCGTTGACAGAAATAAACGAAACGTGTCCCATGACGTAAATAAAAACTGTGTTGACGGAAACACAAGGAAATGCTTCAAAACTGCAAGCATATTGCATTACTTTGCAACAGCGTGCATTGCTACTGCAAAACTGTAAATATGTTTACAATCGAGCGTTACAAAGTCACACTATTGACCTATCTAATTTTTACTTGCATATGTACTGCTTTCCCAATCATTTAAACATTACCTTAACTTAAATTAACAAAGTTCCGTATAGTGACTGTACACAACGACATGCCTTAAACACGAAAAGACAGGATTGTGTGTGGTTTGAACTGATTTCAAGTCTTCGAGAGGATTCTTTTTGTGAATTTGTGATAATTAGAATGAATACATAATTCATCGTAGATTAATGGTTTCGACATAAAAGTGACAGGGAATTTAAGAAAATCCCAATGAATGTATGAAACGCCTATACTCGAACTGAAGTAATAAAGTGCAATACGTATATTCTTTGTATCTGATTGATGTTCTGGCTGATATGCACATCTATTATCAGGCAGTACATCTCACTTGACGATACGTGTCAGAGGAAGGAAAATTGTTTGTATGCATCTGAAATCTGACTAGTGTAATATGTGGCTAGTTGGCGATGTATGCAATGGAGGGGGAAAGGAACTGGCCACCCTATCCCATTACCTTTTGGCCTAGTTGCCTCATAAATGGTGCCTTCTTGGTATCACTTGTGGGGTTCAGACCTGTCTTCGGACAGTTGACTAAACAACAATAACAACCCTGTACTGTAGTGAATTTTATTTAATGTTCATATATGTACATGATCTATAAACCTAACATTTCAATGACCATCGTGTGGGAAGAAAGAAAAAACAAAAGAAAGAAAGAAAGGAAAAGAGAAAGAATGAAAGAAATGAATGGGAAATGGGAGCAGAAACATTTAAAAGAAATGCGAACAAGTGTTCTTGCAATCGAAATTGGTGTTGAGGGGAAGCGTCTATGTAATTTATATTAATGTTTGTTCTTTAATAAGAATTTGAACTTTTTAATTTAATTCCAAAGTGTTAGCCTAGTTCTGGCTTTTTGGTACACATCATCCTTCACGAAGCTCCAGAAAGAAAAGTCCAAGGGGATTAGATCGGGTGACCTGGGTGGCCAGGCAAGGTGTCCTCGTCTTCCGATCCACCTATCGGGGAATTTTTCATCCAAGAACTCACGCACCCGTTGATGATCAAGGGATGGGGACCTATTCTGTTGAAAAACCGGTCCTGGGGGGAAGTTAGTTAACAATAAAATTCTGCAACATATCCAGGTGCACATTTCCTGCGATTGTAGCCTCTACGAAGAAGATGAATGATCAGATGACGGGTTCTTCTGCTAACCATACCACGCACTGAACTTTCCGTTGAGGTGTCCACACGTTTACCATAGCATGTTCTCCTACAAAATGGCTTATTTTAGTGCCCTAGCAAAAACAAACGAAAGTTACGCATGCAGTTGTTTTCAAACATTTCTGCATAAACTTGGACAGTTTCTCTATCTTGTCAGATGTAAGTCACAACGATATCTTTATCTGATTTTAAAAAAGTGAGAATTTATTTCTCGAACCCTCTAAGCGGGACATGGTGTATATTCTATTCCCACCCGTATATGAATCACTAATCGACATGAAACATCCACAAGTAGTGGAATATTCT
>NC_091118.1:122709240-122759240 GCF_040183065.1 Periplaneta americana | reverse complement strand
TAGTATCAATCATCTTCTTTGATCTACTGGCTATCATTATTGTCATCGGCTCCTAGGCTCCTGAGTTCAGTCTCGGAAGATGGCGGTACAATTTCTTAACACGTCTTAATTGATTAAGGGAAGTGAAGCTGGGATCTTCATGTCATAAAATTGATTGGCATTTAAAGAATGTTCCAGACAAAAAGACAAAAATATGTCGGCCAAATCTCGTCCACGACGAATTTGAAATGTTGCAGAATGGTTCTGTATCAATGGCATAAATTTTCATCCTCTACATGTGAGAAATGTTTCGCCAAAGATTTGATATACCAATTCGTTAGACCCTATATTTTAAAAGCTATGGTGTCAGTAAAGATCCCAGACAGATTGAAATGGTTAAGTAACGATGATAGAATAAAATTAGATCACACGCTATTCCTTTCGAACATTAACCTGGATAAATTCAATTGTTTCATCTTGACAGAATCTACGCATGTTAATGATCAGCATTTAATGTAGGATAAACAAGTAACATAGTTATGCAGGCCTAATACGCTACGGAAAACAATTCACAATTTTATAATCCCGCGTTCATACCTATTCATGTATTATGTTTAACGATGTTTCAATCAGTCATTCAGTGTGGAATAAAAGGACGGGGAGAAATTACAAAGACTATCCTCGCTCCATTAATATTACTACAAAATTTGTCTGCATAAACCAACAGATGATCCGATTACAATTAATTTATTCTGAATTTCAACTACTAAAATTAATCAAATATATAAACATTAATTAATCTTCATTAAGATCGAATGAAGTTTATAAAACCAGAAGTTGGTACCGAAATTGTTAAGTTTTGGAGGTTGGACTATATCTCTACCGAATGAAAAGTAGTAGCGCAACTCTCAATTTCAGTGAACCAGAATGACAGACTTGTACAGCCGGGTGGTGACCAAATTTATGCTCCATTCGTCCACAGCCTTAGAACAAGAAAAAATAAACAAATAATATAAAAAGACAGTAATTTGTAATTATAAACTTCGTAACTTCCAATCTAAAATAATTTACCCATACATAAAAAATACAAGGTATGCAATTACGATTCAAGCCTCATTACAACAAATAACAATGAGCATTTTCATTTTATCAAAAGAAATACTCCTATTATGTTCAGAAAAAACAATATTTGTACTCTGAAAATATTCATTCTACGTCACAAGGAGTTCTTGGAGCAAATGTGAAATATAACTTACAGTATTTATTATTATCATCAGGTGAACAACAACTTTGTGTATCTAATAGTGCATCTTGTATGTGGCATATAATATTTTCTTTTACTCGGTTATTTAATGACGCTGTATCAACAGAGAGGTTATTTAGCGTCGATGAAATTGATGATAGAGAGATGGTATTTGGAGAGATGAGGCCGAAGATTCGCCATAGAGTACCTGACATTTGCCTTACGGTTGGGGAAAACCTCGGAAAAATCCAACCAGGTAATCTGCCCAAGCGGGAATCGAATCCGCGCCCAAGTGCAACTCTGGATCGACAGGCAAGCGCTTTAGCCGACTGAGCTACACCGGTGGCTTTCATATAATATTAAACCCATAATTGTTATCAAGAAAATTTTTTAATTTCTCTTGTAATGACAGGTAGGAACTTCGTATCGTAATTCCCATGGCGAATGAACTTGGACTGTAACTTAATCGAATGCAGAGTAGCACAGCAACACGAGAAGTCAACAGACCCGCAAAACAAACGAGTATTGACGGCTGGTAAATAAACTTGTCTTTCAACCAACATTTAACGAAGAATAATCCGGGGAAAAAAAACAAACCTGTTACACACTCCTGTTTGCATAATTATTCAATAACAGATGAGTTTACCTTTTTGGAATCATGCATAATATTAAGTTAACATTATGTAAATAATAATAATAATAATAATAATAATAATAATAATAATAATAATAATAATAATCCTAGTTGACTTTGTTCGAAACCTAAACTATTAATATTCTTAAAACTATTCACGACTGAACACAGCTCCACAGAATGATACTATACTTTGTTTATGTGAACTGCCTATCATATGTAGCGAGCGACAGCAGGGCGAGGCGCAGATGACATCTATACTACTCGCTGTACTCAACTGAATTTTACAGTTTTGGTACGTACTTCCTACTTATGTTTGTAACTGATACACACAAACATAACACCAGAAGAAATGTCTCAACTCTTTTAGGAGAACCTAAATGCTTTACAACAGCTGCATTAAGATACAGCAGAAACTAAGGACCAATATTATATAATTCAGTGTTGAAAAATAATCCAGATCTTAGCCATTTACATATTCTTAAGTTTAAAAATAAGTAAAACTGTTTATATGATTATATTTTATTCGATTATCATTTTAATTTTATAGGTTTTTATATGTTACTAATAATATTACTGGATCCTTGATTATGATATGCCTAACATGAATTGTGTGTTAACTTTCTCTCGCTTATCGATTTTATCAACAAACATGTTTATCCATTTTGATTCTTGCGTACACTACTTTTAACACTTGAATAAAGTAATTGATTAACTAGCGGACTTACTCGTGTTAATTATGTAAGTCTGTGTGGCTTACAGCTGTTTCGGTGCTTCACACACCATCCTCAGAGCCTACTAGATCTCGGCGTCATCTCGAACTTCTCTGCCTGTTATGTGGGTGCGTTTGATTGTTGAAAAATGTTGAATAGTGGAGTCAAATATTGTGTGTGTACTGAAATTGATCTGTGTGTTGAGAATTTGATCGGGGTGTGTTTTAGTGTGTTTGTATATTTCGTATTGTTCTAATGTGTTGAGTTTTTGGTTCTTGGGTTGTATGTGTAAGATTTCCATGTCTGAATTTATGTTATTGTATGTATGGTTAGCATTGGTTATGTGATCGGCGTACGTAGATGCATTGTATCCTCTGGTTATTGCTTTAATGTGTTCTTTGTAGCGTGTTTGGAATGATCTGCCTGTCTATCTAATGTAGAACTGCAACTATTACATAATATGTTAAAAATGATGCCCAGGAGGCGCTGGGAAAGAAGGAAGGACTTTTAAAACAATGTTGGCATTATATGTAAGGAAAATACTGAACATGACTGTAATCTTGTGAAAACGAAGCAAAGGGGGACACGGTGTGTGCTGCCGTGTTTAACGCTGGGACTTCTTGCTGGATAAATCGATAGCCGTGGTCAGCGTTAACTAGGTCAGGATAATTGTTGACCTTTCACCTGCGACTGAATGACTGACGTGCAAACTAAGCCGGGTTCAGTGTTTTAGCTAGCAGTTATGACATTATTCACTACTGGCCGAGCTCGTACCTCAAAAGCTAGCACTAAAACAAAGCCGGATAATTGGAAGGTAAACTAGTAAACCATCTTGAACTACTAATCTTTAATTATCCCTGTAACTGCTGCAGTGACACCTATTTGGGTCATTTAATTCTACTCTTCGCATTTTCTTTTACTTGGTTATTTAACAATGCTGTATCAACTACGAGGTATTTAGCGTCGGTGGAACTGATGATAACGAGATGATATTTGGTAAGATGATGTCGAGGATTCGCCATAAATTACCTGACATTTGTCTTACTGTCGGAGAAAAACTCGGAAAAAACCCAATCAGCCCAACCGGGAATCGAACTCAGGATCGGCAGGCAAGCGCCTTAGCCGAGTGAGCTACGACGGTGGCTCGTTTCGCATTTAACAAATATTTATGATGAAGGATGGATAGAACAGAGAAAAATTCTCTCTGGCACCGGGACTCGAACCCGGGTTTTCAGCTCTACGTGCTGACGCTTTATCCATTAAGCCACACCGGATTCCAGTTCCGATGCCGGATCGAATCCCCTCAGTTTAAGTTCTACCTCTCAGCTTTGCCTTTGGTGGTCTACCCTCATGTACTGTGTCACAGAATTAATGACAGTGGCACAATGTCCAACGCACTATGTACTGAGGTGCACTCATTACGAGTGACTAAGTGGCCGGGATCCGACGGGATGAGCGCCGTCTTGAATCACTAAGTGATTACTTACGCATCTCATATTATTACGATGTACCGAAATACATATATTTCCGTGCAGGAATTCTGCGTTACCATATGATGAAGGATGGATAGAACAGAGTAAAATTTTCTCTGGCACCGGGACTCAAACCCGGATTTTCAGCTCTACGTGCTGACACTTTATACTGTACTCTATGCCATCTGTTCTATCCATCCTTCATCATATGGTAACGCAGAATTCCTGCACGGAAATATCATATATACTTCGGTAGACCTAAATCATAATAATACTTACTTACAAATGGCTTTTAAGGAACCCGAAGTTTCATTGCCGCCCTCACATAAGCCCGCCATCGGTCCCTATCCTATGCAAGATTAATCCACTCTCTATCATCATATCCCATCTCCCTCAAATCCATTTTAATATTATCCTCCCATGTTCGTCCTGGCCTCCCAAAAGGTCTTTTTCCCTCCGGACTCTATATGGATTTCAGGATTCGTCCATACGTGCTACATGTCCTGCTCATCTCAAACGTCTGGATTTTAATGTTCCTAATTATGTCAGGTGAAGAATACAATGCGTGAAGTTCTGCGTTGTGTAACTTTCTCCATTCTCCTGTAACTTCATCCCTCTTAGCCCCAAATATTTTCCTAAGAACCTTATTCTCAAACACCCTTAATCTCTGTTCCTCTCTCAAAGTAAGAGTCCAAGTTTGACAACCATACAGAACAACCGGCAATATAACTGTTTTATAAATTCTAACTTTCAGATTTTTTGACAGCAGACTAGATGACAAAAGCTTCTCAACTGAATAATATCACGCATTTTTCGATATTTTTTCTGTGTTTAATTTCCTCCCGAGTATCATTTATATTTGTTATTGTTGCTCCAAGATATTTGAATTTTTCCACCTCTTCGAAGGATAAATCTCCAATTTTTATATTTCCATTTCGTATTCTGGTCACAAGACATAATCATATACTTTGTCTTTTCGGGATTTACTTCCAAACCTACCGCTTTACTTGCACACATCATAATAATATTAAATACATATTTATGAACATAACTACCTTGTAACTTCTGGAGTAGAGCGATAAGCCTTGCATAGTTATGAAAATCAAAATATCGTATAAAAGCTTTGGAACTTCATGATGAAAAATTAAACGTATTGAAAACATGAGATTACTGATATCAATTGACACTGCATTCAGATACGAGTGGACTCAAACACATTCGCTCCCAAAGAAATAACACACATTTGAAATGACACTCATATCGATCAAGTGCACTCACACATTCGCTTCAAAAGGAACTAGTCTATAAACATAAAAATTGGCACTGCTTTTTATATCCGTCAAGTGGATTCATATACATTCGCTCCCAAAGAAACCTTATGTACTTGAATTGAAATTTCATATGCGTCGAGGGGATTCAAAACACAATCTCTTCCAAAGAAGCCGTAAGCATTTAAATTGATAATTTATACCTTGGCGTAAGTGCACTCTTGGAAATTCTGTCTGGGCATTAGTCTATTCTTTCATTTGCGTATAGTGGTATCTATTGTTATAACGAAGTCATTTCAACAGCGCATCTGAGGACTTGAACCAATTCAGCAAGAGTATTACGTGTAATCTAATGCTCCTAAATAGGCGGCAATTTGCGATACGTGAAAACGTTTTGAATATACAGAATGATTGCCGACGAGTTTTACCGCCCTTACAGAGCTTATTTCCGAAGACATTTTGAGCAAAAAATGTCAAATAAACATGGGTCATATTCTAAATATTTTCAGACTTATACTGATTTGAAGTTTTTTTTATAAAACACTTTTTTTCTTTAGTTTTAAGGGTAAAGGAGTGTTGCAAATAGAGAACGAACTATTCAGAAATATTATCTCTTTAATTTGCTAGTATTCTGAATTATTGTGATGTACCGAAGTACATATGATATTTCCGTGCAGGAATTCTGCGTTATCATATGATGAAGCATGGGTGGGCGGCGCTCATTCCGTCGGATCCCGGCCACTAGTCACTCGTAATGAGTGCACCCCTGCACATAATTAGTGTGTTGGACATTGTGCCAATGTCACACATCTGTGACACAGTGCATGAGGGTTGGCCACTAAAGGGAAACTGAGAGGTGGAACTTAAACTGAGAGAATTCAACCCGGCATTGGAACTCGAATCTGGTGTGGCTTAGTGGATAAAGCGTCAGCACGAAGAGCTGAAAACCCGGGTTCGAGTCCCGGTGTCGGAGAGAAGTTTTCTCCGCTCCACCCATGCTTCATCACATAGTATTCTGAAGCTAAAAATGTGTTAATTCCTTAGTTGCATTGTTCAGAATTTTTTCAAGCATAGCTAAAAATTACATTATTCTTACGTGCTTATTACAACAATTGTTACAAATCACACCACTTCTAGCTACTTGTTTCTTTACAGTTCAGTTTGCATCTTAATGTACAGTCTTCAAGAGTTTACAAGAGTCGCGTAATTTGTAAAAATGGTTATGGTAAGTGTGCAAGAATAATTCTGTAATTTGTAGTTACAAATCGAAAAAAAAATCTGTACGAAGCAACTATGAAGTTTACAACAAATTTTTAGCTTAAAAATGCTAGCCAATCAAAGAAATTATACTTCTGAATAATTAATTCTTCATTTGTAACATTCTTTTACCCATAAAACTAAAGAAGAGAAGTATTTTACAAACAATTTCAAATTAGTGTTACTCAAAAAAGATTGATAATAGGACCCATACTTGTATGACAATTTTTCTTCAAAATGTCGTCTGAAATATGCTACGCAAGTGGCTGTAATTCCTCATGAATTACCCTGTATAGGTTATATGGCAAGTAAAATAATGAATTGCAAATTCCATGGAATGATGAAACAAAGCATTTTAAATAACCTCCACAGAAAGGGCGGCACTTTACAGCTCTCCCCTAGCGATGGTCAAGGAGACAAGACACTATGTGCAGATGGATGAAGGTCTAGGTCTCAGAAAAATTTGGACAGTACAGACTTCTGTCTACACAGGGAGATTGTGTGACTTCCTTATAAACTTTTGGGGATGATAAGGAAAGATTATGAATAGTTTTCATAAAGGAACGCTTGTCTAGAAACGTTTCGTTTGGTAATTACAGAACGTGATATGTGTGCTAACAGATCTAAGTAACTTTGCGCAATAATAACTGGAAACATTTGTTATTAACGGATCGTGGAGAATCATTTTATTTTCTTTAATATAAGTTCGTACAGTGTACTCATTTTACCACGAAACTAGATTACAGCGGAACCCTGGCGTAAACTTTCCTGCGGAGAGCGTGCTTCGCTACTACCGGAAAATCAAGGCTTTACCAATTACAGAATAAAATAAGTCCATGAATTTAAATTATTTTTTAAATTATACGTATACAAGTTGAACCTATGGTACGCCATTTTTCATCAACTACGAAACGCAAGATTTTGTAGGAATGGTAGAGTCAGAATATTTACGAGTAAATCTCCGAACGTAACTTCTATAGTTGTTATCTTTTTTTTTTTTTTTTTCAATAACATTTCACCAAATACATTCACTGTTGAACCATATACTTAATTTTCCAATCGATTACTTGATACACAGGCAATAGTCACACACCTTCTGGTAAAATTCTCAGAAGCAACTAAATGCCGGGATGTTTTGTAGAATTGGCTTACCACGCTGCGGTCAAAAGAGCAGAAAGTCGGCCGGCGACGAAATGATGCGAAGTTTTCTCGTAAAATGAGAACATCGTATGTTATCATGATAATATTTTTTAAACATTACAAACTGTATGAAACTTTATTTACAACATATATTACGATAGCCAGTTGGCATCAAACTCATGGCCAATGCACTGGAACCTCACCTTAGTTTAAATGTAGCTGTTCTCCTTGTACGACGTATACCCTGTATAATGCAATGAAATTATCAGATCTATATTCTTCTTATCCAAATTAAGTATCCTTTCCTTGCGTTCACCGTCCACCAATCCAACCACCTACTCACCCACTATTTCTTCCTTTCATCTGTGCCATAGCAATGAGAAAGCAGGAACACTCATGATGTAATTGAGATTTGAATCAACTACTGAGGTTTCCAAGCAGCGTCAAATTTGGACCTTAACTGCCATATTCATCATGGACAACCAGTTTTATCTATATCATGGCTTCGGTAAAGTACATTGAACTTCCAATACAAAGAAGGAATGCAGAACTAGAGGTATTCTTAATGACTACCAGGTTGCAAGTTTCCTACTGATAATTAACATAATTCAGTGGTAGGTCACATCATAGAATTGTAAACGTTGGTACACATAAATAATATGACGTAGAACTAGACATCATAAACCACATAAATCTCACTAAATACTCCGTAAGTGGAGATAAGATAAATTTTACTGAACGCATAGTAGCTACGTATACATTCCCATATACGAGTAGTTCCATGACGATATTCTCTAATAGCTTACGACAGTGTTGCAGGCACTTCATTCTTTTGTTATTTCGTAATATCATAAACATTTCAAAAATTTCATTTATTCACAAGTATAGAGGCTTTATGAACACGTGGTCAGCTTAGTGTGAAGTCATAGTTTTACGACAACCAATGATAACTTTTCAGCCTGTTGTTTAGCGATACTGTATCAACTACTAGATTATTTAGCGTCAATGGAACTGATGATAGAGGTAGTACTTTGCGAGATGAAGCCGAAGAATCCCCATGGAAAGAGGCTACCTCGCACTTGGCCTAAAGTCGCGAAAAAAACTCGAAAAAATTAAACCAGGTAATTCACTCAAGAGTTAATATAACTCACACCCGAGCGTAGCACCGAATCAGCAGGCAAACGCACTTACTGCCACAGTTACGTTGGTGGCTGAACACATGTTAGTCATTATTAGACAGTGGATGCGGGATGACTTATCGTTGAATGTAAGTGCACATTTACTATATGTTACAATTTTTTCATTCAGGCCATTGGCTGCACAGGTTTTAAACGTAAACAGACGGCGTCAACATGCTACTGTATCTCCGTACAGTCAGAATGAAAAGAAAAATGACGTACTGTAGCACATACCTCGTCATCATTGATGGAATTACTAGCGTTGCAGTAAACGACGATATAGTCTCGTAAGTTGTCGAAGCTGAATCGTCTTCGCCTATCCTGCAGGATAACACAACTGCACACATTGCGTTGCAATATTACTATGAACGGACCGGGGTCCCTTCGTTCTGTACGCTGCTGTACTCGCCAGGTACACAAAAGACGGACGACACGGCACGTGCCATATACTCTGATACGAAACAACTTCACTTTTCCTTAAGTCATCCCGCATACACTGTCTAGTCAGTATGCTTTAGGAATGTTTGTCCAAAAATGTTCGTCCAATACAACATTTCGTCCAAATTTCTATGACCAACACATTTAAGTCCAATGGAATAAGTCCATAGCATTTTCGTCCTAGAGTAAATTTCATCCTGAAATTTTTAGCCCACAAGAATTTAGTCCAACATACATATTGTGTAATCGTGATTGATTCTGGATATTCAGATACTAGAAGCACATTTTAAACAGATGCCAACAATACCAAATAATGAAGAACTCAAAAATGGACAGGTCTTGCTAGGGAAATGAATACATTAGTTTTACTTAAAATTATCAGGTATGGATCCCAAAGTAATTACTTCAAAAAGGAACAAACCATTGCTAGTAAAAGACGGCTACTGTTATCCACACCACTCTTATAATAAGGATCGAACCAGGATATATTGGCAATGTGAGAATCAGCCAATCTGTAATGCAATCTGTAATTAAATTACACAGCAACGCGCAGAACCCCGAAGATGGAAATTAAAGAAGGAAATTACACTTTCTAAGAAATAGTTGCAATGAATGCATAATCTTTGTTTTTTTTTAATAACTGAAAATAGCCTAAATCTCATGTTTTATTTCAGTGATTCTTTTTTTTTTGTAATAAACACAGCTACGAAAATTTCAAGTAAATAAATTTGGACTAAATCAGGTAAGGACAAAATACATATACATTAGGTTGAAATTTCACATAATACTGAAATGACACGGACGAAAGATTTGTGGACAAAATTTGATACAAGACAAACATATAACTGGACAAACGTAAAATTAGGATCAAATTACGAATAGAAGAAAACATCCTGCTAACCAGTCATTATTGTGTGCATTATGGAATGAAAATTTCATTACGATAATTTTGATGTACCATTATTAATCAGAGTTTATTGCATGTAGGTACGAAAGCATGATAAGTTATACCAGATGATTAAAAAGATTGTGTTAATACTGAAGGACCTTGTAGAGGGGTCGAAATATTATTTTTTTCAAGTATAAATCTGTGGTCTCCGAAGTAATCTCCAGTCAGTAAAAGTCTGTAATTTCAGGAACTACACTGCGGATGTAGTCATACTTTGCACCTTCCTTTCTGCCATCAAGCTTGAATGAAGAGATTTACAAAAACGTTTTGCAATAAGTTGTTACAGAATTGTTAGAAAACGTGCCATTTATCGTACGTCAGCAGATGTCGACGAAACAGAACGGAGTACCAGCACGTTTTACTCTTGCTGTAGTAGATCTCGCAAGTTTTGATTTGACGTCTCTTGATAATTTCTTCTGGGGACATACCAAAGCCACGTTTATGAGGCACCATTGCAAGATTCAGAAACAATTTTACCCAGGATAATTGAGCCGTTCAGAGCAGAAGTGGTGTAAGTCAAAAATGGGTAATGAGGGTTAAAGGAAACATTCTGTAAAATATAGCGCAAAGTAGCAATTAATATTCAATTTATTTAAACTATTAGTACTCAGTGGATAGCAAGAAGAACATATTAATTGCTACTTTACGCTGTATTTTAAAGAATTTTTACTTTAATCCTCATTACTCAATTTTTACTTAAACCACTTTTGCTCTGAACAGCTCAATTGTAGCATCAGATGCGGCGGAAGTGGCTGGGGTATTTTAAGAGTGCGTCACAGTTTCCTTTGACAATGCAATATCTGCTTTGAATGTGGTGGTCGTCAGTTCAAACTACATTTGGTTTAATAAGTTATTAAATTAATATTAAGTTCCTGTAAACTTTGCTACCTTCAATTTTTGCATAAATTACTGTACCTTCACTGGTATGTTATACTTGTCTTGACTCAGGATTACTTCCTAGACCATGAGTTCCTATTGTAAAATTATTATATTCTAACTCCTATGTACGTTCCTTCAGTTTGAGCACAACGTTTTCAATCGTCTTGCAAGATTTCATATCATGGAAATCTACAAACACGATATCTTCAGAGTCATATTAATTCAATCACGTTAGAGTATTCATATGTTTTGGCCACTGGAACATCTGTCTTGGAGAAAAGTCAGATCGTACTGATCCTGTATGGTAAAAGACCTCGCTGGAATAGGGTGTGATATGGTCAAAGAAAAAATCAGTCGAAAAAATAAATAGAAATGATTTGGAAATGTTTCAAAAATATCAGTTTCGAATTTGATAATTTGCAAAAAGAAAAGGAAATGAGACTAGCACACACTTCCACATAACGTTCTACGGAAATTCCAATAGGGCTGCTTGATCTGTTTATGGAAAATTGTAGCTTTCTCGTTTGTTATGCGTTGATAAAGTTATCTGTTTGTTACTCAAACTAAAGCTTGAACTAAGCTTGAACAACAAAACACTGGCGAAAACACAACATGAGTTTTGAAACTTACACTTAAGAAAATAGTTAGAATAATATATACATACATAGTTATTTTTCATTTGCAGATAGATGTCTCTGCAGTGTAATGTCTCTTAACAGTAATGGCTTCTGACAGAAGAGGAAATAAAGAAGTCATTAATTGTTGTTTAGTTAGCTGTCACAAGTGATACAAAAAATAAATAAATAAATAAGGAAGCAAGCAAGCAAATAAATAAATAAGCAAATAAATAAATAAATAAATAAATAAATAAATAAATAAATAAATAAATAAATAAATAAATAAATAAATAAATAAATAAATAAATAAATAAATAAATAAATAAGCAAGAAAGCAAGCAAATAAATAAATAAATAAACAGCTCTGAAATAAGAACAACCACCACTAGCAGCAGCAGCAGCAGCAGCAAATACGAGTAACTAAACATAATTTAGAAATCATTATTTCTCCTTCATTCCAATACTGTGGGACCTTTAAGAACGTTGTGACAAATTCGTCTCTTTCTTTCGATTCTGCATGTTTCATCATATTTAACTAAAAATTAACAAATAACTTTCACTTAAAAGACAGATCTAGTTCTAATCAAAATATTTCCGTTATTCGTTGTCTGAGAAAAAACGATCCACACATGATAACTATAGAAACAGAAAAAAGTGCTATTTTCCTGTCAGCCCGTGCTCCCAAAGTTTTCATTGTATCTATTTTTATTTTGACAATCTAATTCATATTAGAATTTGTAAATTATACACAGAATAACAAAATATAAATGCAAATTATACAATATGAATACCTCCATTCAGTAGAAATGTTCCGTAATAACATAAATTTCCTATACATATATACATAAGTGTTCTGCCCATGGGCAGGCCTTTCACTGCAAACCCAGCATTCTGCAATCTTTCCTATTTTCTGCCTTCTTCATAATCTCCGCATATGATCCACAATAAGCAAAATAAATTAAAAAATTATGCTGTGCCTTGTAAATGAGTAATTTCCAAACAAAATTGTAAAAACAAAAAAACAGTAAAGAATAATTTTAATATGTACAACTCATTGTTTTATATGGAAGTAATTCCACACATATACATTTAATATAAAAATTATCCCATACAACTTGAGGCTAAACTGCTTTACATCACTCGCCATTCGGGTCGTGCCTATAAACGAAGCAGTCATGAACTGTTTTTCCGATGCCCGTACTACAAAGTCGAATTCTCAATACAAATAGGTAATAGATATTGAAAGTACTACTTCCAGTGTTAGTGTGCTGAAAACGTCTTTTTCCTCGTAAATCTTGAAATCAATATTTTCCAGTATCACAATACTTTCTTTATATGAAGGGTTCAGAGCTACAGCGGGCCAAGCGCCATAAATAAAAAGCGAGTAAAACAAGGGTTTAAATTAAGTTATTATTATAATTTAATGAAACATATACCAAGCAATATAAAGTATACATATTAAAACTATGTGACATATCAATCTTCATTAATCTATGTTATTCATCTAACTTCCAACTTTGCTTTCTCCGTTTTTAATAAATGGCGCTTGGCCCACTGGCTGTGAACCCTTCATATAGTTCACACAGTAAGAAAAAGGTCATTATCAGCTTCAGAGAGGCGATCGACATTTAATAAGCGTAAGAAATGCTTTTATTGCAGATTTAATATCCGAGTAGTACGGTATGTATAGCCTCTATTATCACGCTACAGCTAGTGAAAAATAAGCTTAATCATGTTTACAACTTCCACTATCACTTACCTACAGATTCGAAAACAGAAGGTGGAATGTTGCAAAAGCATTTCTTCCTTTCATTTCCACTCTTGGAAATCTTGCTGTGAATATTTTCACTATGGAGTAACCCCGCACAATAGCAACAACTAACTACATAGGAAGTAGCTGCGCCTACTGGAATGGAATTCCTCTGAAATCGCCATTGCGCGCGTTGTCACACTTGTCAACTCCAACAAGTTGCTCCTGATACTGCTTGTCACTGCCACTACGATACCTTAGTAACCGCGATTTTGCTGTCAAGGTCATATCTTTTTAAAACATATTCAAGTAGCATTTTTTTCTCCATACTAAATAGAGTGTACTGATGTCAGACACCTAAGGTAAATTTTATGTTTTGCTTAGCGGCGCTCGCAACTGCCGAGGTTATATCAGCGACGCCGGTGTGCCGGAATTTTGTCCCGCAGGATTTCTTCTACATGCCAGTAAATCTATTGACATGAGCTTGCCGCATTTAAGCACACTTCTGGCTTCAATCCCGAGTTGCAACTGTATTTTTCTCGTCGATTTTCCAGAATGTCCCAGAAGCCCATTCGTGATGAAGTTTGTTGGAATAACTTCTATTGGAGTGCGTTGTAGGTGGGTTAGTAAAAGACCTAAGTCCTTTAAACAACCAAGGGCTGCCAATATTTAAGTTTCTTAATCAATCTTGAAATACAAGGCGTATTACATGTGATGAAATGAAGATGATGATGATTACTCGTTGCCACGTGGGCCACTCGTCGCCCTCCCCAGCACTTCTGCTGAATGCAAAGCTGCTATAATAATAATAATAATAATAATAATAATAATAATAATAATAATAATAATGCCTTTCCAACGATCGCCACGCCGTTTTATCGGCTTGCACCAGTGACGCTACGGTGAACTTCAAAGTCCGCGTGATTCGCGTCTACTCGATGACGTACCCACGCCGTGGCCAGTGCGATGACCTACCTTTGGACTTTGACAGATAATGCTTTAGGGTGCTATTCATAGACATTTCGCTAGCCTGTGCTACGAGCGTGCTAAACTAGCCCCGGCTATCGTCTGATTACTTGTACGGGATTCATATCACAGCCTATCATATCGCTAACACTGGTTTATGAATACGAAAAACGTTAGTTCGCTGATCATCCACCGGTAGCCCGCGCTAAGAATGTCTATGAATACGGCCCTTAGTCATTAATCCCAGTACATACATACTTACATAAACTATAAATTTTAGGTCAAGTCTGCACGAGTTATGAGGATGGAATACATTTTAGATTTACATTATTAATAATGTCACCCTAAACATTAATTACAATCATACCAATTATGTTGCTACAGTAAATGGGCGCTTATCACACACTCAACCTTCTGTCAAATAGAGTACTGGGTCTTTTTCTATTAACCCCGTAAAGATGGCGCCGATCACACTACTTCATTCCAGAGCCGAGATTACGAAAGCATGGAGTTCTACCTTCATGGCTTCTAAAGAGAACACCTTTGCCTTTACCTTTACCTTTACAGAACTTCGAGGCATTGTGGTAACCGTTTAAGCTACACACAATTGTATTATACTTGAGTATTGAGAAGCACATTTAAGCAATTTACCGGTAAAAATGACAAAATATATATTACTGAAATAAATGGTTTTCAGCTAAAGAACATAAATCTTCAATACAGTCCATTTTAACCACGACAGACACCCAGCTGATACTCCAGCTCATTCATCACTGCAGTAATTACGGCGGACAAACAACTTGTCCTTCATGTACCCTCAAGGTTGTCAAGCAGCAAAATTACATGACCGAAATACTGAAGTTCATCGCTCAATTCAGATATTTGAAGAAGCTATGAATGTTGAATGACTGTACTCAACTTAATAATTATTGTAATCTTATATTCTCAGAAAAAAAAAACGTATGGGCTTATCAATTGAGGCGGTAGCCGAAAAAAGGGCCCATAAGCAAAAATCATGTTTCGATAAAACAAAGATTGAAAGATTTATTTTTATGTAATAGCGATTTGAGTGCACTTTTATCAAAATAACAATTTGCATACTGTTTACAATAATATTGTCAACAAGTTTCTGTTAAATAATGCATTCCGACTTTAATAGTGTTATATATATATATATATATATATATATATATATATATATATATATATATATATGTGTGTGTGTGTGTGTGTGTATCTATAAAATGTGTCCATAAATGTGGGGAGTATTCCTTACACCAAAACATAACAAAAAGTTCACATGATCATGGGTCCGCAAACCCTTCTTTAGGGAGTTATGAAAGAAATTTCCTGTATTGAACTCTGATTATGTAAATCAAAGTTGCATTTTTCCCAGTTTCTTCATTACAGTTGGTCATGACATTTGTTTTGTTTTGTCTGATTGCCTTTTGTTCTGTTTTGTGTTATTCACAGCAACATTCATCACACCACAAGATGTATTCCGTGAGAGAAATGACGGATATGCCTTACATTTATGGTCTAGCAGATGGAAATACGGTAGCAGCACGTCAACTTTAAGCAGAAAGGTACCCTGGGAGGCACTTACCTTGTGGAAAAACGTCTGCAGATGTACCACATGTACCATTACCAATAAACCCATAACTCTCTAACGAAGGGTTTGCGGACCTATGTTCATATGAACTTTTTGTTATGTTTGGTGTCAGGAATACACCCCATATTTATGGACACATATTAGATACACCCTGTATATATCTTATTGGAGCAATGTTTTGTTTCAGCTGCAGGTGGAGGAATATGCTGCTATTGGCTGTAGGTACGCGCACCGTTATTTTTTAACCTCTAAGAGAACATTCTCCTGTTGGAACAGTTTGATTTATTTCTGTAATTAAATAATTATATATATATATATATATATATATATAAGGCAAACTCGGCTAATTTCACAGTATTAAGGTTTTCTGTCTGTAGTTGTACCCAAAAATGCTTGAAAAAACTTCCTTCATACGGCAGTTAATTACATCATTTTATTGGTTGGTTTAAAAATTTCATTTTTAAATGTATCTCAACAGGGGAATAGCTCCATCTTAAACATGAGATAATATATGTGTGTGTTTCAGAAACTCCTGTAACTTCGCAGTACTGCTCGGGCAAATTTCGCAGTAACACTTGTGCAACTTTCAAGAATACTCTTTTTAGTTCGAAACATGTTTTAATGTAATCTAAACCTCATTACTTACAGTATTTACACACATGAACTGAACACACATTAACAAACTAGGCAATAAATGTAGAACAACTGAGCTTCAATTATTGACACTAATAACAGGAATAGGCTAGCATATTAATTGTAAATTAATAAATATATCTAGCACATATCTGCATTAAACATTATGCCAAAGATAGGAAAATCATTATGAGAACTATTTAGGCTAATCCGAATTCGCTTCCGCTAGCAAAACAATTGTTCTTCCTCCTTTCTTTGTCTTGTTTGAAGGTGGACAGACTTTGCGTCTTTTGGGGACACAATTTTGTTAGGTTTGGTAACCAATGAAAATCCTGTTTCATCTAAATTCCAAAAGAGATTAGGCTTCGTTTTCAGTTCTGCTTTTTCATACACACTTCCTAACACATCATAAAAATCGTTCAAATTCGAGCTGCTGCTCTGTGGTAGGACGGATTTTCTGGCTGGCGCATACTTAGCCCATAGCGCTTTTTAAAGGAAGTTAGAATCTGCGTGCCACTCGAACTGCTCTGCCGGCAACTAGCGGAAACTAGTTAAGAAATTGAGTACCGGCAAAAGGATATTACGAACAAACTATTTTAGATAAAACAACAAACAAGGGTTCAAATTAATAATAAGAATGTGGAGAATTCATTAATCATAGTGTGGTACTTACAGTTCTGAAAATCTCGACGATATAATGTCCAGAAACATAACACTGCAAATTCATTTACGCTATCTCAGAAAACATACACTACTAAAGCAGATAGTTGTACAGGGACATCATTTTATTTTTACTTCAATTTTTATTGTACCCGAGTTTTTTAATGTACTTCACTCCCACCCCTTCTACTAATGAAGTTCACCCGTCCTCCACACAGATCCAAGACCGCATATACAGACATAGTAGCCTTACGGTCATAGTAAACAGTACGTTCCAAAAATATGTTCGCGTTTTCCAGTGACGAAAGAGCATTCAATATTGAATCATTTTCGCACAGGTACTGTTGTCCATTTGCCTACGTCGCATCCCGGTTCCCCCCCCCCCCAGCTTTTATTCGCCAGCTAGTGGCTGGGCTGTCTTAGCTCTTTTCTGAGAACATTAATTTCTGTTAGGAATTGGACGTCTACGTAATATTATACAATTGTTTAAAATAACTTAAATAAAAGGGCCTCGTTAAGTAATTAACTGTCACGTGATTTCATCCCTTTCTACAATCCTACGACATAACCACTTGCACGGACAGTAGATAGTATGTCTGAGTAATTTTATCTTTTCGGATCGGGCAGAAGTGAAGATTGAATTTACAGTGCGTAAGGTAATCTTTCATATAGTAGGTACAGAATTATTTCAACGTGAGTTACTAGTACGAAGGACGAAACTGATAATTGGGATTAGGTACAATAATCTATAGTGCGATGATATGCACATTAGAACTGAAGCCTGTATCGAAATGAATGGCCACCATTTTCAGAAATGTGTTTAAATATCCATATTATGATTATTTTTCAATTTAACTTCATTCTCTACATCGTACGCTAATGTGCTGTAGACGTTATAATATACACTGCATAATGAATACGTCCGAATGAATAGCCCAGTTCGTGAGTAAAAACACTCATTGTTAATACTGTACTGTATTTTGATTAAACAAAAACCTAATGAAAATGATCAAACTCAAAATCGTGATTTTTCCTAGTTTACGTAAATGGATGAACTATTTTTTTCTCTCCCTCCTATTCCTAGTAAAGTGATTTGTTTGTATATTACTCCAGTATCATCGAACTCCAGTCGTGGATGGAGGTAGCAAACAGTGTTGATCCAAAGGTACAGCCAGGTTAATATTAAAATGTTAGTAAAAATAAAATGATATCCGTGTATAACTTTCGTCAGAATGCGTTGCAATGGGATCTTCCTCCATGAAATATCCCCGACAGGTTTTGACATTTATCCGTATTTTTTGTAAGCTCAAATGAACGACAACTTCACAACTAATTAATATGTGAGATACTGCGAAATTAGCCAAGTTTGCCTTATGTATATATATATATATATATATATATATATATATATATATATATATATATATATAGTAGACAGTATAACATATTCATATCTAATTCGAGTGCCCGGAGGGAAAGTCAAGTCTTAATTCTTTCTGACGGAGAATTCGGAAGTAAAGTTTTCAGTTAGAATAGTAGTAATATATCCCGCGATTGTGCTTCCTCGTTCAAGGACGCGGCTCCACAATCTGACCATGGATCATCTGGTTGACTCGTAACAGTAGGTAAATTCTGAAAGTGTCAGTCAGGAAGGGCGGAGTTACTTAAACAGCTGCAATCGCTTTTGGCAGTATTACTTGCTACGTATATGTGGTATCAAACAATAATTGATATCTCGTAACGTTCATAGATTTACATGCCAACCGGTCTTTCCTCCTAGCCCACGAAGCCTATAATTGGGGCTTTCAACGTAAGGGCCTCATTCTGTGTAATCTCTCATAGTGAAACGTCAATAAGACTATCATCATATTGCATTCTGTCCTTATCAGAGCAAAGATCAGGCTAGTGATGCCCGTAAGGAGTCTTTCAATCACTCTCTTCCTTTCTTATCGTAACAACTGACAATATAGATTACTGTGATATTAGAAGTGTACAAGATACAGATATGGAAATTATAATAGCACTGATTTTCCTTATAATTTGAATATATTTAAATTACTTTGAAATAGTGAAGTAAATCAATGTTCTGTCAAGAAGTACAATCAATTGAGGCAAAATTTATTATATGTAACAAGATGATAAACAAGAGTCACATTCACGTATGAAAAGACTTTGATTACTGTCCATAGTGAGGATCGCGTAAGAGCAGTTCCTAAAAGTCTAATTTGGCCGTCTCTTCAGTGTTGCCAACTAATACCGGTACCAGATATCATCAAAGAGGGTAAAATCACAATGCTACGTACTGAAATAATAATAATAATAATAATAATAATAATAATAATAATAATAATAATAATCTATACTAATAATAAATCTGTAGCCGAAGTTTTTCTGGTAATTTTCGCTTTCCAAAAATAATTGGTCCTAACATGTATAATTAACCATCCTGAAACCGAAAATAGCTTTTTTGAAATTTTTGTTTGTATGTCCGTCTGTCTGTCTGTTTGTTACCTTTTCACGCGATAATGGCTAAACCGATTGATATGAAAATTGGAATATAAATTAAGTTCGTTGTAACTTAGATTTTAGGACATAGAGCACTCAAAATACCTTATTTAAAAGGAGGGTTATAAGGGGGGTTGAATTAAATAAATCGAAATATCTCCCTTATTATTAATTTTCATGAAAAAAGTTACATAACAAACGTTTCTTTAAAATGATGTCCGATAATTTGTATTGTATACAAAAATTTGATAAGACTGATATTTAATGAGATAAATGGGTTTTAAAATTAAGTTAACAACGCCATCTAAGGCGCTGTAATGAAATAAAAACAAGTGACTTCGTCTATAAGGGGCCTTGGAAAACAACAATCGAAAGCTATTAAACATAGCCTACAGAGAATGTTTCCGTGTTTGTATGAAGTAATATCGGAAGCTAATTAATTACTAAATGATATGTCAATCTTCATTAAACTATAGTTGCATGTAATAGCAACTAAGAAACATGTTAAAGGAATTGTCATTGCACCAAATGAGTGGTCTCTAAACCAAAATGATCGCACTTTAATTATTTAAATACAATTTAAATTAAGTAACATATTAAACGATTTATCCTTCTATCAAACACGAATGTTCCCTGGATCAAACGTCCTATTTTAATTATATATTTACTTTATACTTATTTCTAACTGGTGCAGCGGAGCGCACGGGTACGGCTAGTAATAATAATATAGTGTTAACAATAACAATGTCTTGCTTTTTATGTTGTGACATGTTCCCTAAATGGTTCAATAATTTATTTATAAAATAGCATATTTTCCTTCTGGACTTCTCGCTTATTATGTTGGTAATTAAGATTAGTGTGATCTAGAATTGCAATTTATTGTGTCAGGCAACATGAAATTTATTGCTTTGATTAAAGAATTTGCGATTCATGTGACCTAACCTAAAATGTATTTACTTACTTGCATTTTCATCAGTTTGCTGTACTGTAAACCGAAATTATCGCTGCCAACATAACAGTTAGAAAATAACTACGAGTTGTATTTGTCAGTACCCGAAATTCTAAACGAAGTTGATAAAAGATAATTCAACCTGAGAGCTAGAAAATCACTATAATCTACTAGCATATTTAGTAATAGTGGAAAAATGGTTAGGTTTCACCCTTAGGGTATTAAGTAAGCTGATCCGGACTATAGACAGAGTGTAAAGTTTTGAGGAGAAGACAAAATTGTTTATTATTTTTCACACTCATGTTAGTAAATGTTTATAAATTACACACAACAACAAAGCAAAAACTGTAAATATTTATATATTCGGTACTTTTGACAATAAAATAACGTAATAGTAGGAAATAGTTTGTTATTTCTGCAAAGTAGACCCACTGTTCTGGTGGTTTGCGGTAATACGTTCATTTTTCTCTTAGACTTGAAAGAAGTTGAATCTCCATGAGAGGGGTTTGTAGTCCACTCGCACAGTCCAGTGATGGACTGCAAATGCCGGGTAATCTTTTGGCGAAATCTCGGACCTCACCTCATCATTGTAGAAAATTACTACATTGTAAAACTGTAAAAATTGTAAAATATTGTAAACATTTGTAAAAGTGTGATTGTAATATTGTAAAACTTTGGCTTGTTCCACATCTTAAAGCTTCATTGCCTCTCAAAAGAAGAGACCAAATCAGAAGGAAAACTTTAATAAAGAACAATGTTACATAACAGATATACACCTTCAGTTACTTGGATTGCTCAGTATGTCATCAAAACGAAACAGGTATTATTACCAAAAGAATTACATTTCTTCAAATAACTGGGATAATAATTAATAAAGTTCTGATTTTTTCGAAGTTCAGAAACATACAAGATTGAAAGTATAACAACACTTCAATTGATTATCCAACAAATTTGATTTATTCCGATTCTAAAAAATTTAAATTATGGTTTATTTAACGACGCTAGCAACTGCAGAGGTTATATCAGCGTCGCCGGTGTGCTGGAATTTTGTCCCGCAGGAGTTCCTTACATACCAGTAAATCTACTGACATGGGCTTGTCGCATTTAAACATACTTAAATGCCATCGATCTGGGCCGGGATCGAACCCGCAACCTCGAGCATAGAAGGCCAGCGCTATACCGATTACGCTACCGAGGCCGACTCCGATTCTAATGTTTTCCGAATTGAACAAATATATAAATATACATTTTTACAATATCATAAAAATGATCTGAAATATAAAGAAGAACAACATGTTTATCCCACCAGAAGAAATTTGACACGCCCTTTAGCTGAATCTAAATGTTACACTATCACTGGACTAAATCATAGCCAGAGTTACGGGCCAAGGTTAATATTTGTCTTAGCCTCGACAGAGCCATATTACATCTCCAGAGGCGTGCCTGATGTACTAGTATATGGAGTCCCAAATCCTTGAATCCTACACGTATATCAGCATAGGTGTTCCGTTCTGCCCCCAGCACCTCACCTAGCCTATTTTAAACGATTTATGTTGATACAGGAAATGAGGGAAAAGTGGAAATTGCTGGAGAATGAAGGAGAGAAACGGGAGTGGCCCGAGAAGAAACTCTATAACGTTCACTATGTACAACACAAATTGCATCACGACGAGTCCGGAGATCGAATATGGTCCATATGGAGAAAAAAAAACTGCACTTAGCGCTGAACTATAGAAGCAGCTTCAAGTAATACGATAATTTACCTTCATGACATGTTTAAGTTAATGTATTACCCGACCATTCTGTTTGTGGAACGACAGTTGCTTGTACTAATACATAGTGCGCCGCTGTTACATCACCTGTACAGTGCGATCGCTCTCTTAATCTAGTCAAAGACTATCTTTTTCTTTCCTACAAAGTAACAAAAGATCGCAGCGTCGCTGTTTACGTTCCACATATCTTATTTATTTATTTATTTCATTTTAGTTGCTTATTTAACGACGCTGTATCAATTCCTAGGTTATTTAGCGTCCATGAGATTAGTGATAGCGAGATGAGGCCGAGAATTTGCCATAGATTACCTTGCATTCACGTTACGGTTGGGAAAACCTCGGAAAAAACCACCCAAGTAATCAGCCGAAGCGGGGATCGAACTTGCGCTCGAACGCAACTTCAGGTCGGCAGGCAAGCGCCTTAACCGACTGAGCCACGCCGGTGACTACGTTCCACTCTAGATCATATATACCCATAGATCCTGTTGATCCTGGCGGTTGTTATCTTCAAAGTGCTACCGATTTCAACATAGGGATGAGCAATCTGTTACGTATGTGATCTGGGGTTCCACATATAAAATAGTCACCTAGTACGTAGTGCAGTCATGATGACAGAGCTTGAGAATTGACCGCAATAAGGAACTAGGTTATGCGACGCGATGTTATGTTTTTTGAACAATATTCATTTTGCTCGTTTTAGTTTTATTAGTGAAACTGCCTAGACAATTGTCTTCATTTATATACTCTATTCCCCAAATAATATCCAAGATTGTGGATTAATGAAAGTGTCATTTTGAACATGATTAAAATTTGAAAAATCCGCTCAAGTTATTATTACTTTTTCTTCGGACGAACACAAATCTGTCATGCATGGAAAGGGGAAATTAATTAATTAATTAGTAGTCAGATAATGGATTATATCACAGCGAATATGGGTCTTCGTCAGTAAACAGCAATATATTTCACGTAAATGTCACAAACACCTGGTCGTTTGCGTATTCCAACGAAGTTGTCCGAGGTTCTACTCCCGGCGTGAGCAATGGAAAAAAATTATCATCCGTCCATGGGACTGCGTGTTCGTTCATTGTTTTGCTTTTGACCTGTGATGTCTCAGCAGTGTCCCTGAGTCATGCAAATCAGGGCGGCCCCGCGTTTGTGAGATGTCTAGTGTGTGATCAAGTGAATTTCCCTTCCTGCCTACAATGGTGGCTAGGTCGGATACAAAGGGGAGAATTTAGCAGAGTAAGAAAGAAAGAAGACTTTTTCTGAGGCAGTCAGATAGCTCAGTTGGTAGAGCAATTGGCTACGGAGTGGGAAATCTTGGAGTCAATCTCGAGAGTCGAAAGAAATTTTGTCGTGCCAAAACTATGAAAACAGCCCGAAGGGCACTCAGGCTCCTGTTGAATTTAATAACTGAAGTAAAGGCGCTAGGAGCGCAGTATCAGCTATTTCTATTGTTGAGGTCATGAAAGCATGGAGTTATAACTTCATGTCCCTCATGCGCCTTCGTGACGTGTAAAGGGTATACCTACCTATCTATCTACATATATATGAAGCGTCCAATTCCAAAACTCTCTAAATCCATTTTTTTTTTTAATTTAGATAATGGCAGTTTCGTCATCTACCTAAATGTCTCTAGCAATTTTCTAATAAAAGTTGTGCCTAAATTCCCTCTTTCCTTCCATAAATAAGCTTCAAATTAGAAGAACACTGCAAACAATTAGGAAAAAAGTTATCACTTTTTGGCGTTTCCTGAAAATTGCTAAGAATGGATGTAGACAGTTTTGGGATTGGAGGATATATATCTTTTGTAATTAATAAAACTGTTATTTTACTGATAGTAAATATGTAGGAAATAAAATCATGCTGCTAAAAAAATTGCTTCCACTCTTTGGAGAAAGAAGTGAGTATTCTTCGATAAGAGAAAAACGGGGAAAAAAAACATCATTCTGTCGTTCTGCTTAAAAGCCTTTCTCCAAAAATATTGAATGGATTTCTATAAATTTCATATTTACGAGACCATAATAATCATTAGGAATTTTCTGTATTTATTTAAATAGAAGCAGGGCATCGTGATGACAAGAAGTTACGGAGATTCCACTGTTATAGCGGTTTCAGAATAAGAAGACATATGGCCTTATCCAATAGAGTGCTAGCAGCAGTACGACGTTGTCACACGGTGCACGGTGCACGAGACTTGGAAGACAGAGACAACAGATAAGGACAGAAAATATCAGTTGCAGCTCACTGCAGCAAGCGGGCGGGTCGAGATCTGTTCCTCCATTGTGTGTAATGTTTAAATATAATTACTCTTACTGGAGTAATTGTCATCCCAATTTTTATTACTTCTTCGCTTCACGGATCAGTAGATCTTGGAGTTACTGACTTGCAAAATAAAGTGACAGATATGTAGAAATTTACTTTGCTAATGTCTGAGAAAGAATGTCTTAATTCTGTCTCAGACTTCCTTGTACAGCAAAACTGAATTTGTTGTTATTTATTCCTCCAGAGAAAAGATGAATACACTTTGTTTATAGGGGTAGCCTACGAATCTAGCGATAGTAAAACGGAAACATATCTGTAGTTACGTAGGCCTAATTTAGTACTGATATTGAAGTTGAAAAGTACCTATGGTTATTCTCAGCTTTCTTCTTCTTTCCACGTTCTATTATAATGGCACTACTAACACATACTACTAACATATTTCAAATATTGTACGATGAAGTAATATACGGTTCTGAAAATTGTACAAATAATTAACACGTTTGTTTTGCGTTATTTTCCAGGAGAGGTAAATTCAAGTAAGATACCACCTATTTTAATTGTCTCTTTGTCCTGTCCGAGAATATGAGATAACATATGCACTTCTAAACCTCACGCCTCTGCAGTCAGATTCTTTGTATGAGAAAAACTGACACACACTGCATCATAAGCTAGTCCTTTAGAAAAATTGTATACAGAAAATATCATACTCCTCGCTTGTAAGTGTCGGACTACCCTTTTGCGTATAACAGATGAAACACCAGAGCCAATTGCAATCCCTTCAAGAGACATTGTTACGGTAAGTTACACATCACACAAGAGAAAACAGTCTACATCTGATTTTGAAAATAAACAGAATCTATCTTCGTTTACAGAGAGGAACTTCAGAGCAAAATATGTTCTATGCTGAAGGTTGGATATCTCTGTTTAGTCTTAAAGCGATAACACGCGAACCAGTTGACATACAATTGCCATTCTTGTACAGTTGATTTCAGTATGTGCAGCTCTATCGAATGGCACAGATTAAAATTCATTCCTAGCCATAGGTATTGCGCGCGCAAGAAAGAAACTAATACGCGACGGTTCAGCGAGGCTTCGCCACGATTTAACTAGGCAACACCGCTTCACTGTCAATGGCTAGTCGACATAGACCAGCCTCAACTAGCTCCGCCTTATATGCCTTCTTATTCTGAAAGCGCTCTAGTTAGAAATTTCGCAGAGGCATAGAAATTAGCTAGAGATAGATTAATGAATTAAGAATAGGAAACGGAGAGAAACAGAAAGAGTGACAGACAGAAAGACAGATCTACAGAGAGATAGACAGAGATAGAGAGAAGGACAGGTACAGAGAAAGAGAGAGGTAGAGAGAGACAGACAGGGTGAGATAAAGAGAGGGAGATAAAGAGACAAAGCAGGTAGGTAGACTTAGACAGAGAGATATGAAAACAGACATGCAGACAGAGTTGTAGACAGAGTAGTCACGGAGAGAGACAGAGAGACACACGGACAGAGAGCTAGGCAGATAGAGACAGAGAAAGAAACGAGAGAGAGAGTTAGAGAGTAACGGAAAGAGGGACAGAGAAAGACAAACAGAACCAAGTCAGGCAGGTAAATAGAGTCGAAATCAATATGAGGAGTATTAATGTTGAGTAGCTCTATAAACCGAAGTTGTTGCCGAGGTTGCGATGTGCTTCATTAAGTCGGGTCAAGAGGAGAAGGCAAAATAAAATGGAAACCTGTTGTACTCAGATAACACTCCTGGAACACAGGAAGGCACAAATTCGAAGATAACTAGTCGATGTACGTACAAATGTTTGTTTGGAATTTTCTTACATAAGGTTGAAATATGAATTATGATAATAACAGTAGAAAGTCCAGAGAAACTCGCTGGCCACGTCATTTTTCTCATTACGTCACATTTACGCCACGGAAATGGGATAACGATTACTCATGATATACCGTACCATTATTTCAAATCAGCGGCTAAGCACGCACGAAAGACATGCAAGAATATTTACTGCAGGATGAAGGAATACTTTCTAATTTACCGGCATTACCTTCAGAACAGATAGGACGTTCAGTTTACGTATACGAAGATTTAATAATGTTTAATGTCAAGGGATTTTACAATGTTTGTTATAATATAAGACGTCCATTATAGTGGGTTGACCACTGGTTTTGTAGACTGTACTGTGGTGCGTAATACGGGGTGTTAAAAATATCCAATATTTTAGGAGGTGATAATATGTATCAAAACAAGAAAATAATGTCTAATAAACATGGGTCTTACAACACATACTTTCTGAGATCTGAACACTTGTTCATAGGAAGTGCTCAAAGTGACGTACATTCATGACAATCCATTCCTCTGCCCTACAATACAGCAGACTACCAGATAATCGTACCGTAGTTGACATCCCTGGCATGGAATAATGATACGTAGCAAGGAATACTGAAAACAAAAGTCTGGTTGCGGATATGAGCGGGGTTCAGCAGAGATGGTGTTGTGAATTTTCGTAATCAGCATGTGTGGGCTGATGAGTTGAAGAAACAAGGCATCAGCATCGATTCTCAATCAACGTATGGGCAGGCGTTCTTGGTGATAGATTAATAGAGTCATACGTGCTACCACAGAGATTAACTGGGGATCGTTATCAGGGCTTTCTTATTAATGTATTAAAACAAATTTCAAAGAATGCGTGATTCCTTATGCAGTGGGGCAGAGGAATGCATTGCCATGAATGGACGTCACATTGAGCACCTCATATGAACAAATGTTCAGATCTCAGAAAGCATGTGTTGTAGGAACCATGTTTATTAAACATTATTTTCTTGTTTTGATGCATACTAGCACCTCCTAAAATACTGTATACTTTTTTAACATCCTGTATATGCTTGTAACTACAAGCTTACTACTTTAAATATTAGAAAGAAGGAATTTTGATAAATTTAAAGAGTACAATAAATATTTTCTTTCTCGTTGAGGACGATGTGTTATTATTGTTCTTGACGAATAATTATGAAAATGCGAAAATACGGAGAATATTAGGCAGAAGCAGTTCCAAGAATTCGTGGAATTTTCGGTCGACATAATGCGCCTAATCAGTCAACAGTTTAGAAATTGTTAAAAAAATTCGAGAAGGAAAAATCGATTGTGGAAGGATCACCCGGGCGTCCTAAATTTACCATTCCGAGAAGCATCATGCAGCGAATTCTCAAGGAAGATCTACATTTGCATGCCTACAAGATGCAATTACCGCAAGACGAGCCAACGGCCCACTTAAAGCGCCAAACGGATGTTCGATAACTTAAGAAGTAGAAGGCAATTTCTCAATGAAAGCCATATTTAGCGATTAAATGGTTACGTAAACAAGCAAAATTGTTGGATTTGGGCACAAAGGACCCTCGAGAAGTCGTTGCATGCACAATGAACTATTGTTTGGTACGGAGTTTTGGCTGGTGGTATAATATCGAAGATGAAGCCGGAAATGCAGTAAATTACAACATAATAACATCTAAAAATTAATCATTACTCATAACAAATTGCTTACATACATTTTTTAATTTGGGCAAATCGCAATATAGCGAACGTAGAAGCTCCGCCCACGACCCCTTCCACTATACGTGATAGGCGAGTGTTGTGTCGAATGCACATTTCATGTGGGTGGGGATAACTTCCCCTACTGGCGTTCGCTATATTGCGATTTATCCGTTTGTGAGTATATGAGCTGAAATACAGTATGTGTGATTTTTATATATAGAATTTAATATTGCATTGATATAAATTTGATCTATTTTAAGACTTTAAATACAAAAAACAATTTTTCGGTAGGATAATCAATGTTTACAAATTTTTAAATCAGGCTCAACCCGACCACCAAAGTCCATATGTAATTGTGAATTTCTGAGAAGAAGTAGGAGTTGAAATGGATACTAATAAAGGTAAAGGTAGCTCATTCACATGCCATAAAGGCACTTCGGAGGCATGGAGATAGAGCCCCAAGCTTTCTTGATCTCGGCAGCACTAGAATGAGGTGGTGTGAAATGGATACCAATAACCAGCCATGCTACGTCTTGTACACCGCGACTTTCTACCCAATTACCAACTAGGTTAAGAGCGACCAACTCGGTAACGAACCAAGCTCTGTCTTGCACGTTCCCTTAGGCATCATCAGCAGATCCGTCCGATTATCATTCAATAGCATTCATTACCCGATCGCCAACAGGAGATGCACGGAAGAGTCTGGTCTATATACGAACGACAGGGGATGCCCGTTTCGAAACCTAGAAATTTAGCGAACCTTAGCGTAGTCTGCTATCGTGGGTTCTGGACGCAACTTGCTGGAGGTCAGCATAACAGTACTCTGAGACGGACGTAGAGCTAATGTTCGCCCTCTCACTTTATGATGATAATAATGATAATGTTAATAACAATAAATAATAGTAATAATAATAATCATCATCATCATATCCCTCACGTATTAGACCTAGACCCTACAGGATCTGTTACGGTCTCATGCCAGCGCTTTCGTGGTCTTCCCAATTTCCTCTTTCCTCTTGGTACATAAGTAAGAATCTGTTTAGGCCATCTAGTGCGATCCATCCTTTCGACATGTTTTTTCCACTGAAGTCGATATTGTTGAACAAAATTAACTATAGGATCCATTTTGAGTTCCTGCAATATGTCCACATTTTTACGGTGTTCCAGCAAAGAGAATCCCGCTGTTCGTCTCATGAACCTCATTTCCGCTGTCGTCAGCCTTTGCTCATCAGCTTTTCTGATTGTCCATGCCTCGCTACCGTAAGTGAGGACCGGTCGAGCTAGTGTTTTATATACCTTTAGCCTTCTATGTTTCTGAACGTGGGAGGATTTGAAGACGGCGTTAATGACGCCAGTGATTTTTATAAATTTAGATATTTTGTTTGACATATCTTCATCAATGATGTAAGAGAGGTTATTACCTAAATAGTTAAATGAATTAACACGTTCAATTAAAGTATTACTTATCATGATCTTACTTGGAATTGGGTTCTCTCCCGAAAATGCCATGACTTTTGTTTTCTCTTTTGAGATTTCCATATTGAAATCAGAGGCGATTATTTGCAAATTATAAATGGCTCTTTGTAAAGCATCCTCTGTTTTAGCGATAATAACCTGATCGTCGGCAAACATTAGTGTATCGAGAACTGTGTTTCGATTAATTTGAATTCCAGCATGATGATTTTGCCTCCAAATGTATAAAATATGGTTCATATATATAATAAACAACAGAGGGGAAAGACCGCACCCTTGTCTAAAACCTTGGTTGATGGAAGTCCAGCTAGTAGTTCCGTGTTCAGTTCTTATGGCAATTTCATTTTGTTGATATAAATTATGAATGGAGAGAATGATTTGGTTTGGCACATTATCATAGCGTAAAATCTCTAAAAGTTTATTTCTATCAACTCTATCAAAAGCTTTTATGAAATCAATAAAAGCTAAGTGGGTTGTAATATTAAATTCTCTGTGAGTTTCAATTAAAATCTTCATGGTGAAATAGCTGTCACAACATGATCTTCCTTTTCGGAATCCATTCTGTTCTTCAGTGATTTTGTCTTCGTAAAGATGTGATAGTATATTTTTTATTATTGCTGTATAGATATATCCAGAATTGAGAAGACCCCTGTAATTTAATAATAATAATAATAGTAATAATAATTATTATTATCATTATTGTTATTATTATTACTGTTATAATTAGCCTATTGTCATTATTACTGTCATTATTATTATCATTATTATTATTATTATTATTATCATTATCATTATAATTATTATTATTATTATTATTATTATTGTTATTATTATTATTATTATTATTTCTCGATTAAGATCCGCATCGACAATATTATGTGGAAGACTACTGTAATGGTTCTGAATACCACTAACTCGGTGGTCGGCATTTTATACCTTCAGCCGTTCTACAGTGATCGCAGCAAACCTACCTAGCTCATTCACCTCGTATGCTATAATGTGGAAAAATGTTGGAGTTTAATTGTAATACTCCACGATATGTTGCGTCCACTATAGACGTTAATCAACCCTGCCGGTATAAGTGACCTAGAGGATGAGGGTTAAGAAGTTAGGTTCTATAAGTACGAAATGTACTAAATTTGTCGACAGCTGCTGGCTAATTCACCTTACTGTTGTCAGTATGCGCCCTATATTGTCTTAGCGGGAGGTCTGGAATCTTACTGACATTACGAGGTGCCAACTATTTTAAACCTAAAAAGCTCAAAACGTAGAGTTAGACTAAAACCCAAATATGCAATTTCCCGGTTTTTGAACAGATAAAAAAAAAGTAGTTTTTCTATCGGCAAAAGAAAAGTGATGGATAGAGATGCGATGAGTACAGTGTTGACACATTAAGGGAAAACGGAACAATTCACTGTGATTTCTCGCACAGAGAGTTCTCTGCTCGCGATAAATTGGAAACATATAGCAATATTTACCTTGCCAGACCACGTGAGTTAAATGACACTTTGCCGGTTGAAACTAATCATAAGTAACCCTCGTTTTTGAAATATAACGGTGACAATCTTAAAGCTCTGAAGAAGTTACAAATATTAAGTCGCTATGTGACAACCAATTATCGACTAAAGCATCAATATATTGTTTCCGGTTTAGATATTTGGATACACACACACTATACCCTTTCGAATGAAAGTTTAAGAAATATTATGAAGTATTTTTTTCGACTTAATGATATATTTATTCCATGATTCTAAATATATCTATATATTATCAATTTCGATTGAACCAAAGACTTCAAAATAAAATACACGAACAAAAAGCGCTCATTAACTGAAATACTTAATCGTCATCAATATATTACATCAGCCATTTTCAACCGGTGTGTTTGTGCGTGAATGATCTGCTGGTATGCCGCGAGAAAATAAAAATATTACCGTCTAAAATTTGTAAAAAAAAAATAGGAAAAATGAAAGTGTAAAGAGTAGTAAAAAAGTAAGTCCACAAGAATCAAATTTCAGTGAAAGCAGCACATATCAACATTCAGCAACACAGTGTAGGCAGAGAAGAAAAAACTGACACAAAGCCAGATCAGTAAATTTAGAATATCGTAACAACCTTAAAATAAATATCGTATTTTACTTGTCCTTGTGAAAAGAAAGTCGTACATTAAATACTTTGCCAAAACATATTATAATATTGTATGTTTTAAAATAACTAATTAATAAAACATACATAATACCATAATTATCACAATAATATTGCATTGTAACAATTTTCTATTATTACATTTCATATTTCTACCGTAATAAAAATACAAGTGTGTTAGTTCTATTTGTGAATAACGTGTTTTTGTTGGTTTCTCAACCTTTTCTGCCTCATGCGCCCTTTCACCATTCATCATACTATGATTCCCTCTCATGTTGACTAAAAATAATGCATATATAAAACTGAAAACCGCTGATCTACATTATACACAATTTCCCGCACTAAAGACAGGATTTACCCAACTCAACTCAGCACACAAAATCATACACCAGAGAAACCGGGAATTCACACAACATGGGAAGGTCACGAACGAGATACGCGCTGCAGGGTTTTACAATAGATTTCAAGAAACATGTAAAACAGACGGTCAACCATGAAACAATACTTTTTAAAATGGTGTCTATCTAATATTTCATGATTACTCATTAGTTGTATCATTTTTCCATGATCTTTACATTCTTTCAATGATTCATACATACTTTCTTTTCTACTTTATTACGAAGGAGGGGTCCGAAAGATAGCTCTACAGCCTTTAGTGAGCTGGTTGTTTTCACCGCTTATATTATAGTAATGATATCAGAAGCCCGAACGGTTGCGCTCCCGTAGATATGTGGCTCAATTGCACGGTGCTATCTATGAGTCAGATTGCATGTAGGCCTATTTACGGTTCCGACTAAGTCCCACTGCAGTGTCCTGTATCCTCGCGAAAGAGTATTACGACCTCGTCAAGCTGATGTCATCTGTACGCCAATCACGTACTACATCACGCCGCTATCGTTTTGAGTAAAGCTATTGTAATAATAACAACGCATATTGAAATAGAGAGTGGAAGGAAAGGGGAGAATTCTGAGGAAACCATTGAGGAACCATGGCTTTGTCCACTACAAATACGACTAAGCTTTAACGGGAACCAGATCGGGATCGCAGAACCAAGTCAATGTCCTCGTACTAGCTCACGTCATAGGGCTATGTACCATGCTGCAGTCAACATTTGTAATCGGTCTCCAACATTATAAGCCTAGTTATTATATACGCGAAGGTGCAAGCAAAACTACTACCTTTGAACAGTTCCATCCAAAGTATTTTTCCTAGAGTCTCCAACGGGAACGAACCAAATTTGAATCTTTGACGTATGAGACAATTGCACTTTTATAGATCATAAATTACGTCCAGTAATAATGTACTTCGTCACATATGAGAAAGCATAACAAGTTATTACAATATATGTGTAATAATACATCTTAAAATCTGGTACTCACAGTATGATAATGTGTCTCTTCTCCAAACATATTCTCTCCAGAAAGACGTTAAAAGCCAAGTTAAATAAGTGATGCATTTTGGTGTGTATTACGCACTTCGTAATATAAGAAATTCACAGGACTGTCAGTCTATTCCTACTGTATAGTAGTCTGTGAACCGAAATGTTCAGGAAATGAACTGCAACTGAAGTAAAATGCCGACTAGAAACAAGTTCATAATTTATTAGAGTGCATTCTTCTCCGCATGTTTTTGAAACGTTCCGCCATTTCCTATAACAACAACTATAAATAACACACTTATCAGAAAACATGTAATATTTGGTAAACAGAGCAAAACCCTAATTGTTATTTGTTGTAGCTGATAATTTCTCAGGCAGGTAAGATATCACACATTAACTCGTTTGTTAAATAAAACTTTGGATTGCGTAACACCCACCAATGAAATTGAACGTAACTTCTCCTGCAGGAAATGTTATGCACATGTTGATATGTTGTAAAATTTGATATTTTCCAAACTGATGTCCTGGATACATCTATTTGTTCAGTTAACTTTCTTAATGATTTCGTTTTTATACTGTTCTTGACCAGCCATTTACAATCGGTTTGCTGCGAATAATTCGCTGCTGTGCCGCGAGAAAATGAAAATGTTAAAGGTAGTTGTAGCAAATTAGAAAGATTAAAATAAAAAGAGTAGTAAAAAGTGAGTCCACAGGAGTCAACATTCAGCGAACACCGCACAAGTCATCGTTAAGTAAACATATTCCCTCCTAAAACTCTAAAAATTCCTCCCTGATTGGGAACCACTGCATAGTGTGCAAGAACGCAAATCTAGCTGGACAAAATTAATAATTTCTCTCCATGTCAATGGATTTTTATGAAACTTTGTACAGACCTTATAAATAGCACATATCTTTTGTGTACAAACTCTGACTACGTTTGTGTACGCAGAACTACCACTTTATAGGGAGTGGTTTTAGACTAAAATAATAACTTTCTCATATCTAACTGATTTTTAAGAAACAGTGTACGGAAGTTACAGGTAGAATATATTTTTTGTGTATAAACTATAAGAGGCAGTACCCCTTTACAGGGAGTGCATTTACGCAAAATTAACTTCTCTCATACGCAACAGATTTTTATGAAATTTTGTACAGGAGTTACAAGTAGCATATATTTTATGTACAAATTCTCATTAAATCTGTATGCCATCTGTAGGCGTAATTGTTATACAAAATTTAATAAAAATATATTATATAGGAAAGAAGTTATTAATTTTGTCTAAATGCACCACTATAAAAGGGTAGTTCCTCTTATGAAACGTAATCAGACTCTGTAGACAAAAAATAAAATATTCCACCTGTAACTTCTGTATAAAGTTTCATAAAAATCTGTTAAATAGGAGAGAAGTTAGGCCTATTAATATTGTTTAAATGCACCCGCTATAAATGGGTAATTTTTCTTGTGCAAACGTAATCAGATTTTGTACACAAAACATGTGTGACACCTGTAAGGCATGTACAAAGTTTCGTAACAATCCGTTGGAATGCAGAGAAGTTATTAATTTTGCCTAGCTAGTGATTTGCGTTCTGATTCACTGTGCGGTTGTTAAGCTTAGATAAAAATGTGTCCTGTAAGGCATGTACAAAGTTTCGTAACAATCCGTTGGAATGCAGAGAAGTTATTAATTTTGCCTAGCTAGTGATTTGCGTTCTGATTCACTGTGCGCTTGTTAAGCTTAGATAAAAATGTGTCCAATGTATTTTTAACCTGATGTTCGATGTCATGTGAATAATTTGTAGGCCTAAAACACTCACAAGTGATTACAAATTTCCTTATTCCACGATTATTTTTTGCTGTTAAGCCAAATATGCAAAAGTTACCGTATGTCCCACCACTGAAGAAAATTAATTAGGCTACCGGTACTGATAAATGCGCAAGAACGCGCAAACTTTAAAACAGGGATTCGACACTCTAAATGATGCTGTATTAAATGGTAAAAGAATTGTTGTAACATGACGTGACAGGCTATATTAAAACTCACATTATATTTGGAGAACTTAAATATATATATATATATATATATATATATATATATATATATATATATATATATATATATATATATATTTAATTGTAATGTTTAAAGCCTTCTGTAAGAAGAATAATACTTCACGAACTTGTAATTGACGTTACATTTGTAAGAACGTATCTACCTGAACAGATTCCATGTCTCACAACACAATAAATCACCATCAATTGGCGTTTTTTCACTCATATAGTAAGTCTGTCTACGGCTGAACAGGAGCGAAAAGTGTTAGGAAGAACTCACTGTTCATACCCTTCTAAATATAGCTTGCTGCTGATAAAAGAGTAAAAGCTATTTCTCACAACTTTCTCTAAATGTTAAAGAACATGAATTCATATTCACCTATGTAGTGCTGCTTATGATTAGGTTTTCTCCGGAGCGGTTGTTTTCGCGCCTTCAATCGGAGACCTCCGGTTACCTCCGATTGATGGCGCAGGTTGTATATGTGCTGTGGCGCAGACATACACTTTCCGATGAGCATTCCTTTAATCGGATCAGGTAGTGATTCGAGTCCGCTGACGTCCGCTTATCTTTTAAAATAAGTTCTAATTTGTTGTTGTTTAATCTCTCTTTTATGTTAATCTCTCTTTCTTCCTTCGGCTCTTTTTTTGTGTTGCTTAAAGCGCTACGTTAGCTGACAGATTTTTTTTCTAGTTTTGAAATTCATAGTATATGTGGAAAGCCGTATTAGTTTTATGTCATTGATCAAATTAATAACATTCAATGTAAATGCAAAACTAACGTAGAAGTAAAGCTTTTCAGCAGCTAATATAAATATTTATACTTTAATTCTCCTAGAAACTCTCGTTTAATCGCAAACAGGATTTGTCAATTATTATTCTAATCGGTTTAGTTAACGTAAAATATATTAAGGGCGCTTTAGAATGAAACAAAAGAAACATGGGCTATCAATGGGATAAAGTTTACTGTCCAACATAATTTATTCAGATTCTTCACCGGACAGGATTGTGATTATTGTGTTAAAGGGTGTCAGTATTTGAACTGCCTCTTCTAAAACGCGCCACTCTTGCTCTGTAATAAAAAATATATGTGGATATCAACTTAAGGATAATTGTAATTATATTATTACCAGATGTTTCTTTAGTTTCATTCAGAAATATTTTAATCCAAACAGTAAAATATGACTCAAGTCGTCTAAACAGTAAAATGTAACTGAAGTCGTCTTGTAAATATTTCATACAGTAAGTTTTTTATTGCCTCGAAAGTTACGTTTTAGAGAAATTTCAAGACTTTTTCATAGACTGTGAGCCTTTGGGAACAATAGCACTAAAACAATTTAAAAAGAAATCGTATCAAATGTTTTGCGTAATTGTTTTCATCAAGTTCGCGATTGTGCGATCGCTTCAAATGGTCTAACAAATTCGAAGTTCCACCACTCTTAGAGTAAATTCGCCCACAAAATTTACAGTGTCCTACTTTATTATTACCTTCAACTAAATTAAAGAATTTCCATGCGACGGATATCCGATTTTGTGCCATTTTATTCCATTCACAACTACCGTCAGTCCGTACGCGCCGGTAGTCCTTGAGCTAACTGTCGCTTCGCTCCGAACCCCCGCATCCCTCCTTTGTTCCCTGTTCCTCCAACGATAGTATCGGAGATCACCGGTGGAGAGCTTTATTCGTAATCTCCGATTCCTCCGCGGTTGTAGTCACTCCGATGAGCAGCACTGCACCTATGCCTAACTAAACTAGTCGAAATTTGATTTTTGTCCACCTAGATTGGGAAAACTGCACACTGTGCACTGGTTTGGATTACGAATGTGTAGCGGGATTTTAAGTAACACCTTTAGCGTGTCGCATGTTGAAAAAGGTGTAATTTAAAATTCCACGCCACACTTATATAATCTGAAGCAGGGTTCATAACCAGCGAGGAATTTTGAGGGTTTTAGGAGGGAATATGTTTACTGGATGTTGACTTGTGTCCCGTTCGTTGAATGTTGACTCTTGTGGAGTTACTTTTTTTACTACTCTTTCCACTTTTATTTTTCCAATTTAATACGACAATCTTAACTATTTTCTTTTCCTCGTGGATCATTCGCGACACACCGGTTGAAAATGGCTGCTCTAGTCTCTGAATAATATAAGTTAATATCTTAACGAAACCTGATAGATTGCTGTATGTTCTGGATTCTTTCTCCTTTTTAGGAATTCCGACTTGATATGGACGACGCTATGGACCACCTCCTTCCAATATAGTGTACGTAGTCTGAAAACAAATTAAATTGGCTACTCTCGAAGCAATCATATCATTGATTAGTTTGCCTCCAGCATTCCTGTTTCCAACATTTGTGCTGACCTCACAAAAATTTACTTCCGCTGACAGCAGAAATTTAAACCGCTTTACAAGAGCTTTTAATAGGTTCCGCTACACGGCCATAGCCCTGCCTAAGAAGATTGCTTTTCCTCGTACTGTGCCATTTGTGGCCAGTTCAAAGAGATACTGTCTGCAAATATATTGGGACACAGATTGGTTTGTAATCTTTATATCACCGGAAACATTGTTAAAGAGGTCAGATGAGATTTATACAAGACGCATTATTATATTTTCCTCAACACAACATACCGATACTACAAGCCTTGTCTTCAGTCTATATTTGCACTTTATCGAAACATCACACAGTTTCTGGAACTGACACATGACAAACGTGCAGACGGATCATCTAATGAGACGTAATGGAAAGGGACAAACAACTATATTGTAGAGAGAACTGCAACAAACGATCGTTGATTTTAGGCAGTATTAAGTTATGCTCGTGTATTTTGAGTGCACCACGGCCGATCGATTTATATTAAATTATGTATTAAATATGTATAATTGATTAAATGGCGATCTTACTCGTGTTAATTACGTAAGCATGTGCGACTTACAGGTGTTTCGGTGCTACTTAACACCATCCTCAGAGCCTACTAGATCTCGGCGCTATCTCAACTTCGCTGACTGTTGTGTGGGTGCCTTTGTGTGATGAAGAGTTGTGTCAAATAGTGTGTGTGTTCTGAAATTGACACAACTCTTCATCACACGAACGCACCCACACAACAGGCAGAGAAGTTGAGATAGCGCCGAGATCTAGTAGGCTCTGAAGATGGTGTTAAGTAGCACCGAAACACCTGTAAGTCGCACATGCTTACGTAATTAACACGAGTAAGATCGCCAATTAATCAATTATTTATATTCAAGTGTTAAAAGTAGTGTACGAAAGTTTCAACATGGATTAAATATGTATTAAACTTACAAGTTGCGGTGTTGTACTTAAAACATGAATGGTGCATGAGTGACATAACCTAGGAAAGTGATAAAGTGAAAATAATATGTATGAGTGACAAAACTTGGAAAAGTGATAAAGTGGAAATGGTGATGGTGACAGAAAATACGGTAAGGCAAGGGAATATTAGGGAAAAAGGATAAGATAAAAGTAATAAGCAGGGAGTGATAATAAGTACAGTAAATAGTGATAGAAATATAATAAAAAGTGGGAATGGACATATAATAAAAGTGTGGAAACTATTTCGTCTGAAAATATACAGATTAGATTGGTCAGTGAACGTTAGTGATTCAAGTGAATAAATAAGTTGACAATTATGGAAAAGTTCAACTTAATGTAAACAATGTTGGAAAAAATTTATAAGAAATTGAGAGAAGTGATTGTTTAGTTAAATGAGATTAGTAAGAATAGGATAGATAACTAGGAAAGGGAGGGGTAACTAGAAAAAGAAGGGAGGGAAACAGAGGGGAGAGAGATGAAAGAAAAGTCATCAGGGTCATTATTACTTCCAGCACAATATGATTAATAACGTGGCAATAATTATATAACTTGTGAGATACTAAAATTCGGAAGGGGTATTTAGTAAAACTTTACATTCAGTGCACTTCAAAAATACAGCAAGGGACTATGTAATAGCCGGATGTTTAAAAATGCGTAAGCAGAATATGTATCCAAGGGAGTGATGGCACTGTATGCAGAAATGTGAAGGGCCATCACGACCGATGTAAGCTGGTGGAATAAAATATAATTATCATATATCATATTTACTTTCATCTATGCGACTCAACTTAGCGTAAGTAATAGGCCTACAAAAATAGTGCAAACCTGTGTCTCTCTCAACATTGCGTTGATTAAAGAATACAATAACACTTCGGCTTACGCAAATAATTTAATTCCCAAAACTAATATTTTAAATAAACTACTTTCTGATATTAAAAATATTATAATTATGATATTAACTGCAAGAATACTCTTTACACAAATAAGACATCCATTGGTAATAGGACTTATATTACTAATTCAAACAATTATTGTATGCATAATAAGAGGTTTATTATCACAAAGATTTGTATTTGGTTAATTTCTCCCCCCCCCCCGAGATTTGTGCCTATGTGCACGAAAAATGTCAGGCAATTACATGGCGAATCCTCGGATACATATATTCGAAATATCAATGACGCTAGATAACCTCGCAATAGATGTGGCATCGTTATACGACTCACTTAAAATGAAACTGTGTGCTATTCTGTGACTTCTGAAAGGTCTAAAAGTCAGAAAATTAATTACACAGAAAAGTTGTTTTGATCAAATAGTCTATTTTTCCGACTATGATGCATCGTTATGTCAAAAGACTGGTATATCTGAATTTATCAAGGTATGCAAGGCACATAACAACATCAAAGGCCGAAGGCTCTCGTGTGGGTAGTTTAGAGTTACCGTACTGAGTTAGGCCTATTCCAGAAACTTGGTGTCCACCACAGGCGAACACCACTACAACTAATTACAATCCACGTAGACTGGGACGCTTTCTCATTTGTGGTGGACTTTCGCATAAGTACCTCACACCGTGTTGCTGACACATTGATCGATTCTCTTCTATTGATTTCAGGACGTGCCATTCGGAGAAGGGAAGGTGTAAGTTGAGGACATTTTGTAGGGCACAAATAGATGAGAAAGAAATATCATTTAATTTGTTATAAGAGAAAGACAAGGGTAATAGTCAAACAAAAATGTTTAGTGAAGTTACTTCTAGATGTTAATGGTGGATATATTGTTCAGCCTGTACTTGCCCTTCTTTTTACTATGCGTGTTACTCTTCTAATGTGGGTAGCAGAACAATAGGGCATTGGATTTTTACTTTGGAGATCAGAGTCTGGATGGAATTTTGAGTAGATATTCTTGAAACACACACAATTTATTACAGCTTAAGTACATTATTGATTATTGGATACATACACATCTCAACTTTTAAAAACATAAGACCTGTTCAACCCATAATTCTGCAAACAACTTCAGTAGCTTGCATTTAAATGTGATTATTTACCATAGCAAATTATTCAACAAAATTTACTATATTTTTTATATTATTACTTACGATATACGTGTATTACAGAATTAAATGCTTCACGACTGGCTCAACTTCCTGTTATCAAAACGTTTATACCTACAATATACTTTGCAACTTAAACTGAACGATCCATTTGAAACATTTCAACGTCTGCTAATAAATGAAGTTTAATATTGGAATTAACATGAATTACAAGATTTTATCACTTCGCTACAGTTAAAATTTATAACAAATAAATGCTTGATATAACATAACGACACAAACCATTAATTTGTAGAACACACATATGACCATGTGCAATACATTAATAAGATATATTTAGAACTAATTAATCTTAAACACAAGAAAACATTTATATAATTTGTACCTGTTTAATGTCCATAATTTTTAATCTTTTTGTGTGTCAATAGTTGTTTTAATTATTGTTATAAATTTAAGTAGATATGAATATTGATTTCGTTTCAACCATCACACAAATAAATTAGTTAAAACAATAATTAACTCAACTGTTTTTATTATTATATTTCATTTGTATATAGCCTATGGTTTCTGATATGTTTATTTTAAGATTCTTTATGTATATATTTAATGGTTATTCCAATCACAGTAAAATTAATGTACAACATGAGATATTTCGAATACATGCCTGAAGATGCCAAATAGGTGAAAACGTTAGCATTAAAACTTTGAACTGCAATGAATTATTTATATTTATAAATATTTGATGTTGTTTTTAAATATTGATAAGTCATTTCGACTGAATATATAAAATAAATATTCTTATATTATATTATATTATATTATATTATATTATATTATATTATATTATATTATATTATATTGCAGAGTTCGTATAGGTCAGTTTCTGTCAGATGCGTTTCCAATTCACTGTGGGCTAAAGCAAGGAGATGCACTATCACCTTTACTTTTTAACTCTGCTCTAGAGTATTCCATAAGAAAGTCCAGGATAACAGAGAGGGTTTGAAATTGAACGGATTACATCAGCTGCTTGTCTATGCGGATGACGTGAATATGTTTGGAGAAAATCCACAAACGATTAGGGAAAACACGGGAATTTTACTGGAAGCAAGTAAAGAGATAGGTTTGGAAGTAAATCCCGAAAAGAAAAAAGTATATGATTATGTCTCGTGACGAGAATATTGTACGAAATGGAAATATAAAAATTGGAAAATTATCTTTTGAAGAGGTGGAGAAGTTCAAATATCTTGGAGCAACAGTAACAAATATAAATGATACTCGGGAGGAAATTAAACACAGAATAAGTATGGGAAATGCCTGTTATTATTCGGTTGAGAAGCTTTTATCATCCAGTCTGCTGTCAAAAAATCTGAAAGGTATAATTTATAAAACAGTTATATTACCGGTTGTTCTGTATGGTTGTGAAACTTGGACTCTCACTTTGAGAAAGGAACATAGGTTAAGGGTGTTTGAGAATAAGGTGCTTAGGAAAATATTTGGGGATAAGAGGGATGAAGTTACAAGAGAATGGAGAAAGTTACACAACACAGAACTGCACGCATTGTATTCTTCACCTGACATAATTAGGAGCATTAAATCCAGATGTTTGAGATGGGCAGGGCATGTAGCACGTATGGGCGAATCCAGAAATGCGTATAGAGTGTTAGTTGGGAGGCCGGAGGGAAAAAGACCTTTAGGGAGGCCGAGACGTAGATGGGAGGATAATATTAAAATGGATTTGAGGGAGGTGGGATATGATGATAGAGAATGGATTAATCTTGCTCAGGACAGGGACCAATGGCGGGCTTATGTGAGGGCGGCAATGAACCTCCGGGTTCCCTAAAAGCCAGTAAGTAAGTAAGCAAGTATTTTAACTTATCTGAATACTATCACTATGTTTTCTAAGACATTATTTCTGCATGACTCGTAATCATTATTAGTACCGGTTTTAAAATAAACGGAAAATAACTGCATCTTATCACTTTGCTAAATTGAAACTTAACTTCGGGACACATTAATAGTTTCATTTTTGCAGAAGACGAATCGCGCATTCAGTACAACAGTCCCGAGGAACAAATTTGAAACTTGAAAATCTAAATAAATATAATATGACGTAATCTCGTACACATCCTACCACCAGTTTATTCAACATTCTTAACAGAATGCTTCACCTGCGTTTGAAATTAGACTATCGTTTAATGGTATTACACCTGAGTCCCCGATACCGAGTTGAAGAAAGGTGAACACAATTACTGTGCTGTAATGTCCAAAGAAAATGTGACTGGTCTCCAGAAGCTAAGTTTTCTTCAGGTACCTTCGCTACAATTCGGAGACAGACGATATTACACATTGTTGGACCACGTGGCCTGATATCTACAGTTATCACTATTGTAGAATAGTGGTAGCGTTCCGGGCTGGTATTCATCAGGTCGTGCGTTCGAAATCTGCCTAGTGTTTTTTCTTGATTTTAAGAGAGAGAGAAAATATAATTCCTCCTGTCTCTTTTATGACTGTTTTAGTAAAGAAAAATCAGATCCATGAATGTATTATGTCATGACTTTATCATTATTTATTTTGACATTATGGCTGCAAATGGAAAGAAAGAAAGATTTTATTCTCAACAAAAATATCTTTCGTGGCATAAATAAAAAAAATTACTGGTGCCTGCCCAAAATTCAAACAATTAAAATTTCAAAAAATAAAACGCCACGATTCAATATTTAGTCTATCTTCCTCCCATCTCGATTACATCTTGCAGTCGAATGGGCATGAAATCGACTAGTCTTTTCAAATAGCGGCTGTTCTGCTACCGCATCCTAGGCATCCTGGACGATGCTTCCATAAATCATCAGGACGTCTTGGAGGGGGATTGAGCAAATTATTCAGCATATGCTTCGTTACTTCTGTCCTCGTAGCTCAGTCGGAAGAACGTCGAAATTTAAATGTCAACGTCTCAGGTTCAAATCCTCGTTACTTCTTTTCATTATGTGTTACAGGATAGTATAATGTAATAATATAAGAAAAACCAACACTAATAGGCTATTATGCAGATGTATTGTTCCAAACCTAACATTAAATTTATATTATTTATATTGTTGAAGAACGATAACAGAATATAAATGATAACTTGAATATTATTTATATCGCTAAAGAACGATAACAGAATATAAATGATAAATTGAATATTATTTGTATCGCTAAAGAATGATAACAGAATATAAATGATACCTTTATTATTTATATCTCTAACCAACGATACCAAAATAAAATTATAACTTAAACAAAACTCGAACTCACATCCTACAAATCAACAAGCTAGTAGGCCTACTCTATAGCTGCTCTACGAGCGCAGATCTCGAATGACTATTCCTTAAACACAATAGTTCTGAAACTGCTTCAAGTGCGATTCTACAAGCGCATGCATCGTGTAACATTACCGTGACCCAAAGTGGACTTAGAATGTATTCGCTGTTCACGAGTGTGACCACTTTTTGTTTTTTGACAGCTGTACGTATGTAGATGAAATGAAACAATGAAAGCAAATAGAGAAGATTTCTAGACAGTAAAGAGACAGGTAAGAAAAAGACTGGAAGTGAGAATAGATTGATTGTTCATAGATATGTAAATTGTATTATTATGAGCGGAAATAATCCCAAGTAGAAGAATACGTGTTGTTTGCAAGAAATTACTCCATAAAATCTGTATCTGCTCTTAAAGGCAACCAATTTAACATTTATGTCAATAGAAACATAGTAGTGAAGAATGATAATAGGCTTATAGTCACATTTGTACAAATATTGTGTCTAGTTTCATAATAAATGAAAATGTATTTGAAGATAAATAACTTATAATATTTAGTACAAACAACTTTTCCAACTTACTCGGTTTCCATTCTTTGGGATAGATACTCAAAATGAAGTAACAGAAGTGCTTTATTTAAGGACACTTTCAACTGCAGACGTTATTCATCGTCGAAATTCAACGTGAGAGAGAAATAGCCGACAAATTTAAATTATAATTTCAAAATATTGTACTGAATATTTTTGGTGCCTAAAAATAAATATTATGTCCCTGAAAAAACACTTCGAAAAGAAACTAAAACCTTTAGGCATTTTTATCCGTTTCACTCTAATTCCTGCACTTCTACAAGATTCATTAGCTTTGTTTTTCAGTTCTGATTTAAGCTTTTACTTCGATCTCCATAGTACAATTTTTTTCCATAAATACTGTATTATGAGATGTGTACTGTACTTTATTGCATAGGAGTATACTTATATCGTTTTCTCATTCTTTCAATTTTTATATATATTTATCTTGGACTGCAGGTTTAACATCTATAAACAATACAATTTCATTTTTTCAACATAAAAATGTGTTCTATTAGTGTAAAACATTGTAAGCTGTAAACAATTTTATTGTTGTTTTATACAAAAATTTTGCTCTGAAAGAGAGTGATCTTGTTCTCAGCGGAGGATTCAATACGTTTTAAAATTACATACTCTATTCCAATCAGGAGAAAGTCTCAGGGGAATGAGACGCAGCGGGGCAATGCTGTGAATGAATGCTGATGTCATTAGATGTCATAAGGTCATACACGTGGGTACACGCATCTCCATTGGCTAACTCTCAAAACACAAACGATAACACTGATACATACATACTTATACTACCCTAGTTACAAAATTAGATCACGGTTAAGCTTCTGGTCTTTTAATGCCTCCATACAGGAAATAACATATGCAGGAGGGCGTATGTTTTTTAAACTGACGTTATAACGGTAATATTATCTACTTCGCTCCAATAGATGACGCAATAGTAAGCATATTCCTTTCACGGTTAATCTCCTGGTTGGAGAACAGTATATAAATTACAATAAAAACATGGAATATAATAAATTCCAGGTTTTCTAGTGCGCATACAAATCCAATTTCAGCATCAGAATACTGATATTTAATTTAAGTGATATGTGTTAAAACAGTTTGCGATACACTTTGCCCTCTCTTATTTTGTTCTTCAATTTAGGATCAACTGTGTATATACAGCTATTGTTTCTTAAAGTGATCTATTTTTTCAGCTTTCATTTGAGTTCCTTGTTTCTTTACGTATTTTATTTTAAGACGTAGAGTAACTATAAACTACACTCTATAAATATTAGAAGGTCTGTTAGTTTCAATGTTTTATCAGTTTCAAAGCTACTGTGAAAATGTTGAAGATGTGAAGCCTAATGAAGATTACGTAGTAATTAAAAACTAGTTTTCTTATATATAATATTACATATTTGTTTCAACGTTTAACAATTTTAATAGAACCACCTTGTTTCAGAAGTTATTACCATTTATTTCCACTTCATTTATAATTGTATAAATGATAGGATTATTTTAGAAACGTCATGAAGTGCATTTCCTATTTAATGTATCCGACCAGTTCACCTATGAATTGATCTATTATTTTCGTTGGTAGCTGCCACAACAAAGGATGTATAATAAAAGTAACAAGCTGAAGGGAATAACGTTATTTCGTAACCGTGTAGCGAAGACAGAAAAGCAGTAATAAATTCTTGCTACGAATCGGAAAACGGCCGAAGGGGACCATGCTCACAATAAACTGCAATCCAGGCTTTGTCGTCTCTACGGCGTTGTAACTATGTATGATGCTGGCGATTTCTTTTCGTGATATATATATCAGCCTCAGTTTAATGAGATGAGAGTTGTATTATTTAAACAGAAGGGAAGTCGGAATGTTTTTAGGTGGCCATATAGAGAACTAATGCATTTAAAATGTAATCAACACTTTATATTCATTATAAATATACACCGTGTACCTAAATGATTATCAGAGTTTTAAGTGGTTGGCATAGCTTTACAAACGAAATTGGATGTGTGTTTCTTTCGTGTATTGGAAGAAGAACTGTGAATGTTTCATATCCTGAGAGCAGCGTTTTTGTTTCTCGTCTTTATTGCATCAGAGATTAAATTTATAAAATGGTGAATCCCGTGCATACGTCATTTTGTGTGTTGCAGTTTGCGAAGTTCAGCGAGCTTTCCGACGGCAATTTAGAACTGATCCTTCGTCCGATGAAAGTCGTCGATGGTATAGAATCTATACTATAGAGAGTTTGAAACAACTGGATGTATCTTGTAAAGGGAAGAGTTCAGGATGTCCACGAGTGTCAAACGAAAGAGTCGAGAATGTCAGAATATTGATCGATTTAATATTAGATGATGCATACAAAAGTGAGAGAATTAAAACCCATTTGTTAGTACATTTTCATTACTTTTTTTTTTTTCAATTCGGTGAGAAGCAGCGTTTTTACTCGTATTTCACATATTTTTGTACGTTTATAAATATTTTTGGAGAGGAATTAAGCATTATTTGTTGCATTTTGAAATAAAGTGCATTTTTATAATTTGCAGTAAATGAAATTTTGTATTCAATCTTATAGAAACTCTCGACAAGAAAACGTACATAATAAGTTGAGGTAAGAATAATTCTCATATGATCGAGAAATTACGCCATTTCAATTAAAAATATGCAAAAACTGCTTGGTGATCCAAAAACGATTATCCCTACTTCGATAAAAGCTTTGGAAAAATCAGATGTTTCATAGTGGAACAAATCAATTATGTAGAAAATTCTTTGAGTGTCTTAAGTAAAATTGAAAGTAAAGTGGGGAAAACTGACAGGAAACAAATGAATGAAGTAGGACTATTGTCAAAAAAAATGTTGATACAATATTATCCTTTGCTCAATTGCTGACACATTCTCAGGATGTAATTTTCGCTAAATCTGGATCACGAAACTGATTTATAATGCGAGACATTATGTCTCATTTTAAGTCTGCTCGTGTGGTCTCTATTATGGACAGGAATTTTTAAATGTATGAAGGCACAAATCATTGTTGACTGAAAATCGTCAGTCCTTTAAGTCTGAAAATGTAAACGTTATTTTTACGTATTATAATTGTGTGCTTAAAAACAATACACATCGGATGGAAAAATTGAGCAATATCCATGCAGATTAGACACTTAAATGTAACATACCCATTAAAATGAACAAGAAGCGCACATATAAACTTTTAATGCAAAAGTGTATGTCGAAATTAACGTATGATAATTTTGTATACAAAAAAATCGAAAAGACAGAAGCTATTTTTGCTGTTCACAAGTCCATGTTTTATTTTTGTTGCACTTTTTTAAACATTTATACGTCGTCATTGGATTTTTAAATTGCATTTTTACTCTCTTTAACTGCATTAAAGTCCATGTCCTAATGGTGAAGCACTCTTTCACCGTTTGGAACCGTAAATAATAACAATTTTCAGTACTGATACGACAAAAAGTCCTATAGCCTATTTCTCCGTCTTCAACTTGAATTGCAAGCGAGATTACTGCGTGCAGTGTCAGCTGAAGAAAAAAAAACATAGTTATGCCAGAATGAAGATTTATAAAAGGACACATTTAATTGAAGTCAATGTAGAAGCATGATTGAAGATTTCTTAGCAACAGATGTTCTTTAAATACCAGAATAACAAAAATTTATGGTCCCAGCAAGACAGCGACTGTACATTCCACAAGAATTAGCATGAAAAAACTGCGAAACTTGTTTGCGAGATATTGTATATCTCTTTTCGACATGGACAATGGCCAGTATATTCAGCATATACATCGGTCCCTGACTCTATCCTCTGCATACATACTAAGACTAAAATCAACAGTGGATTACTTCTTCTCATTTTTCTTATTAATACAATATATTTTAAGAATAAAAAATTCCAGCAGACCGAATAAGAATTGAGAGGGAGAATCAATAGAATCGGATCAGAAACACTGCTTTCAGTGTTGAACAGTTTTCAGCTTCGTGTACGACAGCTTATTGGAAGCGATATGTTTACCGTAAGTCATACTATAATTTTGAGAAGAGGCAGTGAAAACGATATTTGAGAAACTGCAATAATTGTAGATGAACATATTAAGCCTAGATTTTAGATAACTGTTACCAGGAGAAACGGCTGGGGGGATCATCGTGCTAACCATACGATACTCCATTCTGGTTGGATGATCTTCCACCTCTGCTTCGGCATGTGGGCATGAGGACAGCAGCCGGCTGGTCGGTTTAGGCCCTTAACGAGCTGTAGCGCCACGGATTATTATTATTATTATTATTATTATTATTATTATTTTGTTACCAGGAGAACTTGATTTTATCTAAGATACCGTTAACATTTTATGTACTATAGTTTTCAAAAAGTGACAATGAAAACGATATTTGACAAACTACAATAATATATATGAATAGAATATTACTAAATTCTAGGTAACTGTTACCAGTAGAACTTGATTTCCTGTAATAATTGTATAGCCTATGTACAGAATATGTCTAAATGTTACATAATTGTTATGAGGAGAACTTCATTTCACTTAAGATACTGTTAACATTTTGTGTAAGGTAACCTTAAAAAAGGCACTGACAACGATATTTGAGAAGGTGGAATAATTATAGCTAGATAAAGAGAATATGCCTAACTGTTAGATAACTGTTACCAGGAGAACTTGATTTCACTTAAGATCCGATAACATTTTATGTAAGGTAACTTTCAAAAAAGGCAGTAACAACGATATTTGAGAAAGTGCAATAATTATAGCTAGAAAAAGAGAATATGCCTAACTTTTAGATAACTGTTACCAGGAGAACTTGATTTCACTTAAGGCCCGTTAACATTTTAAATCTCGTAATGAATGATGACTTGCAACTCAAACCGTGACTAGTGAACAGTGGACCCCTCAGTTAACCCAGACAGCATCCCAAACTATTATATTACAAAAGTGACTATCATTCCCGGAGTGGCTAACCGGGAATGGTGATAATGATTATGATGATGATGATGATGATGGAAACATGTTGATTTGTCAAAGGAGAACTGTAGTAGCCGGTGCCTGGGCCACGGGCTTCTCCAACACAAATTATAAATTCAGGATGTACCGACTAGAATTTGAACCCAGGACCCCTGCTGTATAAGTCCAGAGTGCAAGGACGAACCACTGTGCCAGTATATCCAGTGAAAGTAGAACACTATTTTATAACAGAACCGAAGTTTGTTCCCTAGAAATTAATTAGTTTACAGAAATAAAATGAATGTAAATTTGTGGAAGTTGAGTAACACTGGATA